>NW_027180337.1:300000-486397 GCF_040956055.1 Brachionichthys hirsutus
TATATTCATTCAGGAAACTGGTGGCACGGTGGTGTAGTGGTCAGCACTGTTGCCTCACAAATATATATGATGCAATGAAGAAATCACAACTGGACAGGACACTATTCAACGTTGTCTTACCTCTTATTTGCTGCTATATACTAGACTTGCTCAATTCCTTGCTAATTACCGGTTGTGTTCCACAAACCTTTAAAGTCGTCACAGTCAAACGGCACCTTAGAAATCCAAGTCGAGATCCTAAGAAATAATTACAATGACCTCTAAGCTTCCTTTTATCTAGTCCTTGAATCCGCTGTTGCTCTCTGATCAGCTGACTGACGGCAGTCTATTTGAAGACTTTCGGTTGGGATTCAAAGCATCATGGCACTGAAACAGCGAACCGTCGTGAACTTACATGACCTCCTCTCAGCCTCAGGCAGAAATCTTGCTGCATTTCAGCCCTGCATTTGCATTCCCTCCAAACTAAGGTCTGGCGGGAGATCCACAGGGTTTTAGTCAGTGCTGGTTTTGGGCGACCTGAACCAGCTTTGATGCTGCCATAGGTTTAGGTTGCTTGCATACTAAGCACTCTCTCTCTCTTCCTCTTCGCTTTCGTTTTGTCATTCTACAGTTGTTCTACACGCAGTACTCTTTTATCCATTTATGTTTAATGCTATTACATGCCACTCATATTTGTCCATGCATGATTCTTTCTTTTGTCCCTCCTCTCTCTTCCATCTATAAGCTCTTTGTCTCTCCACCTGTTCTGCAGGTGATGGCACCATTCCAACATTCTTTCCCACTGCAGGAGCCAGAGGTCATCTCGGTCAACAACTCATTGCCTTATTTTACATTTCTATAGATTATATGTGATTTTGTCCTCATGGCATCTATTTCATATCTCTCTGTCCTTAAATGCATCATCGCTGAAGTGCTTGCCCTTGCGGGACAAGTTGGGTTCTGTCTTTCCTTGCAGGCCTGTAAAGTGCCCTGAGATAACTTTCTGTTATGATCTGGTGCTATAGAAATAAAAATGAATTTAATAAACTTCAACACTTTCCATTGATTAGAACTAGAACAAAATACTTCTGGTTTCTTATGACTCAAAATTTAAACAAAAATTTAGTCCAACATGATATTAACTGAAAGTAACAAAACTTAATGAGGAAATTAACCAGGACTTAAATTACTAAATAAAAAAATGGCTGTCAAAATTGACAGTGAAGAGCGTTACTTAACAGGGAGGATGACATTATTGACATGTAGCAATTAGACTCGGCCACAGATGTTGTGTGGGTTCTCTTCGTGACAGCACAGACGTTGTGTCACTGTGTGTCAGCTTAGCCGGTATCCCTCGTGCCTCCAAACCTTTCCCAGGTTCAGCGCTGTGAAATGGATGGGAGAGGGGGGGGGGGCGATTAGTTCAGCATAACATACCTGGGCTAATTAGTGCCGTCTCCCTCGGTCAATTTCCCTGAACCACCCGACCATTCTGTGTGCTGTGAGTGACCTTGAGCCAAAACCACACAGCCAATATAACGGACTGAATGTGAACATGCTCATGGAATGACAATAGAAGACATAGAACTGAAGATATGGCAGCCATTCATGCTATGTCCGCCCTCACGTTTGTGTGCATATCGCACATTAGTCTCTGGAGAATTCAACAGCAGTGGACAGACAACAGCAAAAAGATCAGTGTTTCTGCAGATTGATTCTGCAGCAGGTAATTAAGCAGCCTAGAATCACATTGGAACTCCACATCTGAGCATCTGCCATCCAGGTTCAGGTACGTCAGCGCAGAGCCCAAAGGGCTGCCTGCCCCGCTGCCATCTGCCAAACAGTTAGGAATGTCTGCTTCCATGCTTGCAGACCAGAAAACAACTTTTGTTTCCTTCAGTCTGTGAGAGCCCTGAACATGTCGCTGATGTTTATTGACTTCTTATTTTTGTGAAATGGTTGCTGTTTCACACCACATCCAGTTAAGCACCCACCTTTACCTTCTCCATCCATTTTTATTGATTTATTTCCTTGTTTTCACCAGGATTTTGGATCACAAAAGTGGAAATATTCTTACAAATGGTAGCCTGTTGAACACACAATGCTAAACCTTTACCGCTCTCTTGTTACATTACAACAAACTGATTTATTCAGGTAAGGCAAAGCAAAAAACAAAATTGTATTTTTCGTGAAAATTTCAACTGGATCTGTTTCCTCAGGTATTAAAGATAAAACTAGGGAATGCGACACACAGAACGGGAAACACTGAGGAACCAGGGAGGAGGTTCTGGCAGAGAACTGTCCAGAGAGGCAGCAGCTGATTGGGTGAGATGTGGAACAGGTGCATCTCGTTCAGTTCAACTGCCTCCGCAGCTGTGCAGGGGCAGAAATCAACCTGCAGCAACAGTCGCCATAGCAACCCTCACAGATGGGGTTTTCAATGTTAAAATTTTAGATCATTTTCCTGATCTCATTCTGGATCAGATGCAGAAGACATTTTGAATGATAGTTCATATCAGACCCCTTAATGACTGGGATTTTTGGTGAGTGAATTGAATGCATATTTTACAAGATCTATATGATTTTTATTTTTTAAAACCTCCATTATAAGTAAATAGGAAAACTCGGATTGCAACAGAATCCGCATTCCGGATCCCATCTGGATGAAATTTGGTGATAAGATAGAGGGTCCTACCATCAGAGGAAACTTGGCCTTTTAGGAGCTTCAGTCGGAGACGGAGTCGGGTCGGGATCGTGGTTGCGTCCAGAACAGAGTTCTTTCTCAGTGACTCAATGAAGTCTTGGAAGCTCTGACTGAATCTGTCATAAGACACATATTTCCAATTTTTTGACAATAGTCAGTTAGATGGAAGTTACATAGTTGTGTTTCAAAGAGGCAAAGTTTAGCACAGAATTCTTGCACAGTCTTCTGTTCTTTTGTCGCTCTTGTTTTTGTTCTCCTTCTTCATCTTTCGTTTCACGGCCTCCTTCTCACAAGTGATCAAAATCAAATATAATAAAATAATAATGAGCTATTCTGACCAGAGCATGGCCGGAGGGCTGAGTTCTCCTATAATCTGAACCACATCACACTCCCTTCATCGCTGTGTGTTACAGAGGCTTCAGGCGACTTCTCCGCACCTTTTCACAGCCTCCATCAGCCAGTCTGACTTTGAGTTGCTGCATGACAGTAACACCTTCAGGAGACAGAAAATCCTCCATGTTAACAGTGATGGCAGACACGATACTGTGGATTAAAAAAACACAACCAACACTATTCAAAGCCAAAGTAGACAAAGTAGATCCACCCTCTAAAAGCAATGATTCAGTCGTAGATCAGCCGCATTGCTATTGTGGTCTTGGCTTGTGTTGGCTCTGCATGCTCAGACTCCTACCCAGCTCCCAAGGCAGCCCGCCGGCATCGCCTTTTTTAATGAAATACTCTCTGCCTCAGTTGTTCCATAACTCACATAATCCCATTACAATTGCATTATATTGGGCTAACCCTAACCCTAAACCTTAGAATCAAAAATGTGTTTAAACTATAGATGAAATGAAATGTACACTCACGGATGTCATTAAATCAGCCTGAAGAGTTACACAGGTAAAGATATTTGTGTCACAGTGGTGAACAGAAACTCTGCTCTATATTTAGATGGACAATTGAATTATTAATAGTCCCAGTGCAAAGAGATTTCCCCCTTAAATTCTCACATTGAAATTAATCTTACAATTACTTGAATAAATGAATGTTTCTGCAAGGCACAGATATATCTTACAGCTTTTCATTGCTATTACATTACATTTTCTAACCGCTTATTCCATTATCGGGTCACGGGCCAAGCTGGAGCCAATCCCAGCAGTCAATGGGCGAGAGGCAGGGGACACCCTGGACAAGCCGCCAGCTCATCGCAGGGCAACACAGAGACAGACAACCAGCCACACACACACTCACACCTACGGGCAATTTAGCATCACCAGTCAGCCTAAGCTGCATGTTTTTGGTGGTGGGAGGAAGCCGGAGAACCCGGAGAGAACCCACGCAGACACGGGGAGAACATGCAAACTCCTCACAGAATGGCCACAAGCCGGAGACGAACCTGCGACCACCTCGCTGTGAGGCAACAGTGCTCACCACTGCGTCACCGAGCTGCCCTTTTCATTGCTATGTAAAATGTTTTTACATTTCTCATAGGCTATTTGATTTTTCTATTTCATATCAACAAAACATATTATTATCAGGTAAAGTCATGCTTTTCTTTTCATTTTAAAGGTGGTTTTGTCACCTTAAACAGTGAGTACCGGTAATGTTCCGTGCTGTTGGTTCTACGCAGACACATCTTTTGGCATTTCATCAAAATCGTTCTGGTGTCGTCTCTCATTTGGTTGTTTGTGGAAAAACCTCACATTTACCATGAAATAATTCATTTATCCAATCTATGTGATATAAAAAAAATCAGTTAAATGGCCAATCAAAAGCATTCATGTCTGGTAGTGGGAAGCATTACTTTAATTTATGCCTGGTTTTTGCATATTTTGTTCGTCTGCCTGTAAAAACAAAGCAAAGTTGTAATCCAAGTCATACCAGCCTTTCAAAGTCCATAATAATTGTGTTCTGTATTCATTACACTATTCACATATTAATATTTGCAGCATTTATCTGCGGGGCCCAGCGTTTGACTGTTTATACTCAATGTCAGGGTTGGTAATGTACCGGACGGAAGTGAGCAGACCTCGACCTTGACGAGCTGCTGGAGCAGAAATGTGTTGTCTTTGAAAACATCGCCTTTTACTCCAAAATAAATCACACTTAATACTCTTGGTTAACAAAACCAAGCCTGCTGCAGTAATTGTAAGCGAATGTGATTTCATTCCTCAGTTAGAAACATCTGAATCTCTTTTGTTGCAACCAAACCCCACATTCTCTCATGAAACATTATGAGAGAATGTGGGGTTTGGTTGCATCAAAGGAGAGACGTCTGGCTTGGAGGACCGTTGGACGCCAGTCAGACAGGTGAATGGTACCAGCTTTGGTTGTGTGCTTTACAAAACCTTGTATGGAGGTTGCATGCGAATGTGTGTATCCACTGAAATTGAGTGCAGACAGAGAAAAGTTTCAATCAATAGAAGTCCTCTCATGCCGCACAATCTGTGAAACGAATGTGATCCAAAGGTTTTCAGCTTAAGGCTCTGTCCAGCTGCTGAATGTAACACGAGGCATCCAGAAAAGGTCCTGCTGTGTTATAAATGGAAAGCTGCACTCCAGCAGGCACTGACTGAATGCAGTTCACAAGAACACAGCTCAGAAGGGACAAATATTGATGCAGGAAGGCTCCACAGTGCTTTTCACTGGAATTTAACAAAGTTAAAAGCTCTCAAGAATTGTGTTGTGGTGCATTCCCGTTCACCTATAGGGGCTATTTCAATTAATAGTAGGTCATAGAAGAACATAAGCCTGGAACCGTTACATTATCATGTTGCTACAGATCTTTAAAGTGAGTATTTCCCTCTGTGCACTGAAATTATGGAATCCTCATTAGATCTTCTTGTTAAAGTCATTCACTTAATCTCCTCATACTGCCAGAGAACCCAGACACTTTCACCACAGAGCGACGCCAACTCTCACAAACTGACAGATGACAGGCTTCAATACAGAATTAAGATGAAAAACATTTGACACTGAATACTCTGCAGCATCTACCTTGTAAGATGACTTCGGTGAGACTAAGACACAGGACGGACGGACGGACTCAAACGTTGCTTTGACGTAGATTCATCACTTCAGGATGGTTGTGCTGCTGCTTTTGTTTATTATTACCAGGATGAAGCTGATCATTATTCATTTGTGCTTGATATTCTAATATCGGTGTTTGATTTTACTTTGAATTTTGAATGACAACCCTACTACTATAATAATTGACATTTATTAGTAGTAAATCAAATACAACAAATGACAATTGCACTAAATAATAGCTCAATCTTTTTTCATACTTTCATCACGAGGCTTGAGGAACGCTACGCCACCGTGTTTCTTTGTTTTCAACACTGCAGCAGATGGTGAGATTCCACATGCTGACTCTCTCCTTTTGGAGGCGAGGCTCAGTATTTTACCTGCGTATGGATTTATAGATAAGCCCGGGGATACAAGGAATATAGAGTGCAATAATATAAAATCAATGCAATAATATTATATTGATTTTCCCTTTCATTTTTCACCAGAACACACAAAATAAATCATTAAAAGCTGTAGGAATATTGTGTGCCAGACTGTTATAGTTGAGATGAGACAACATTTTTTTTTTTTTTGTAGATTCCTATTGATATGAAAGCAATATAAAAATGAACCAGGCATGATAACTGGAACTCTCAAGCTGGGATTTGCACCAACAGAAGTGTTGCAGTGTTCCGCATTTATTTACCCAAAGACAGAATCCCGATGACTGTACCGATCCTTTCTTTTATTTATATACTACTTTGGTTTCTGTGCAACTACCTGCAATTGGCTGCTTTTCTGTCTCATGCAGATTATTGCAGAAAGGACAATAATCCGAAGCGCATTGCCAAATCTACCTCTGAATGTAACAAAACAAAAAACAAAATAATATTAGGACCAGTCAAAGTCCTGGTTTAAATGCGATTAAGGTGGGAGCCTTAACAGGCAGTCTAAAGCTTTAAATTTAATCATCATTTCTATACTAAATACATTTTGTGGCCTGAAACATTTCAGTGTAAGAAACGAGCAAATATAGAAGAAACTTAGATATTTTATTCACAGCACTGTACATACATACTGTTGTATGTTGATCTTAAAACCTAAATTCTTGGATGCAAAGTCTCTTATCCGTGCATATGCACCATGCCAGTGCATGTACATAGTGTAGTGCCTAGCCAGTCTCACCATCACCATATCTCTGATTAGAAAACATAAGCACCTACTTTCCTTTAGCAACGTAAATTAATCTGTCAAATGTTCCGTCAGCATGTTCTCTCCATTTGATTAAAGACCTGAAGGGAATCGGTGGATTCGAGGGAGAACACTTCACGGAGATCAACCACGGCCGTTTCATTATGGACTTATTAGCAAGTTTGGTTAGCTTCGCTTCAATCAGCGGAGGCTGGTAAGGCAAAGTCAAACCACAGAGCTGTTCAGTTGTCAGATGCAACACAACCAACCAATCAAGAATCGATCCAGTCTGAAAAGTGTCTGATGTTCTTCACGTCCCTTCTCTGACTGCATGAGTGTGTGAGTCTTTCAGTTTGTTATTTTAACAGGGGGCACAAACAGCGATCTGGCATCCTGCTGTTGCAAAACTCAAATCTCACACGTTTACTTCGAGATCCTGAAGCACAGGAGCGTCTTCTTCTGCCACCTGCAAGTCTTCTTCCAGTTCATGCAGTCATTTGGGACTTGTCTCGATCCTAATCGCCTTCTAGACAACGCTACTTTCATTTACAACACATTTACCTGATTTGCATTATTTTCATAATTTACTCATTAACATTTCTCAGGAGACACTTTTGTAATCTCTATGAAAATCAGCAAGGCCGTAATAAGCTTGGATTTTGGTTGTGTTTTCCTGTAATTACTTGAATGTTACATCTGATCTGTATTTACCTCATTTGGTCTCACCTTCCTCCTGCGTAATTGTTTGCCTCTCGTTGTTTCCACCCATCTTCTTCGACTTTTCCTCTTTGCGGGTCACGGGAGTTGCTGGAGTCGAACCCATCTTGCTACGGGTGAGAGGCGGGGTACATCCCGAATGCGTCGCCAGCGCATCGCGGGGCCACCTGGAAACAAACAACCACTCATGCACACACTCACACACTACAGACGATTTAGACTCTAAATTTTAGAGTAATCAATTGACCTTGGCGGTTGGGAACAGGCCAATTGATTGTTCTGATTGTTTCCATCCGCCTCTGATTGTCCATTGAGGCCAGACTCACACTCTCATGGATGTGTTAAAATCCCGACTGATTGTGGAATCCGGTTCCATCAATCACATAAAAGACACGCCTCTGATAATCTCTTTATTCTTAAACTTGAATTTTCAACAAATTTCTGTCACATGTACTGAAATAAAATCACTGTAATGGGTGGCATTCAACATTTGGCATCCTAAAATGGCGAATGCCCAAAAGGTTTTTAAACAATGAAAAACACTAAAGAATATTCACACTACACGGGACGGCAGATGATTAATAGTATTTCCCGTTTGACAGAATACTTTGACTATTGGCTTTGTAACCCTTCATGCAACAAAATGCTTTAATTCCCGAAAAGAGAAATTGAAGGGAAATGTGTGGACATTCTGAGGTCCAGAGATGAGACAACCCGAGACACAACAAGTGCACAGCTGCGAATGCTAACAAGCCTTCCAGTGGTTTTTGTAAGCCATTCCAAAAGGGTTTGGTAGTGCTAGTGTTAAGGCCAAGAGTAACGGGCACACACCAGAGATATTAGAGCATCAGGCTCTAATCAAGGCAGAACCAAAACGTGTGAGGCAGGAGAACAGCACCGAAACATGCAATCCTCACAGATACATGACTTTATGATCAATTGTGGTTTTGTTTTTAAACATTGAGAGGTAGTTAGTAGTGCTTGTAAACAGGGGTAATTATAGGGGTATTATTATTGCGGGAGGCATTGCCATGTTGATAGCAATCAAAAAATATAACAGATTTTCCAGTATTTAATAGTATTCAGTATAAAATGTACTGGAGCCAGGAAGGATGATGGCAACATGAAAATGACTACTTTGCTCAATGAGCATGAGCAAATGTAAATAATGGTCCTAAATTAACAGAGTAAGATGTTTATATGGAAATAAACCATTTGAACCATGGCAACCACTAATTGGAAGAAAAATACTTTTGGAAAATAATACAAAGATCTCAGCAAATAAAGGCATCAAATCATCTCTGATTAAGAATCTAGGCTATAATAAAGGCAGCGATTCCATCCATCCATCTTCCACCACTTATCCGGGGCTGGGTCAAAGAGGTAACAGTCTCAGCAGGGACTCTCTCCGCAGCCACCTCCTTCCGGGGGGGGGGATCTCAAGGCGTTCCCGGGCCAACCGAGAGACAGTCTTGCCAGTGTTTCCTTGCTCTTCCCTGAGGCCTCCTCCCAGTGGGACATGCATGGAACACCTCCCCGGGAAGGAGTCCAGGGGGAATCCGGAATAGATGCCCCAGTGACTGGGGCAGCTGACTCTACGATCTGAAGTCCCTGCTTGGCCTGAAGCTCCAAGAAGATTGTAGAAGTTAGTGACCAGCAGCAGACCAGAGGGACTCGCAGTTCTGCACTGCACTGTAGCCATTGGAACTTTTCTCATATCTTTAGATTTTTGACTTTATAGAAAACATTTCACATGTATTTACGTCATTACTTACATTATAAATGTGCTAAATATCTTCTCCTATAATCCATGTTAGCTGAAGTGCAGTCAGAATGCAGTGAGGTCTGAGTTTAGTGTGGATAAAGAACATACCTCAAAATCAAAGGTGAAACATCCTAAACATGCTTCAGTTTAATTAAATCAGATTGTTTTTTTCATTAACTGGTATTAGTACTTACAGTATGTTTGAGTTAAGTAACTTACTATACATCTGTATACATGGCATGTAACCGAGCTTCCTTGCTGGAACCAAACTAATTATTGCAGCTGATGTAACTGATGACTTCAGTCTCGCCCATTTGGTGATATCTGATCTGAGGTGATTATTTTACTCTCTGAAATGGAGCTCGAGTTGTTTCACTGTAAACACTCATTTTCAACGCTGTAATTGACTTTTGATAATGAAAGGTTGTCACAATAATTCATTATTGAACATACCTCCCTGCCTACTGAATGAAGACAGCATTTTATAATATGATTACGAATACAAGTATTAAACAAACATTAAGTTAGATCTGGTATTACTGTTATGACAGTAGAGCTCTGCTGAGGCTTTGCCCCCCCCCCCCCCCACTTTACATGAATGAAAGTCTAAAAGGCAATGCTTGGCTTATTACTATAATCTAATTTCTATCAAGGGCAGCACGGTGGCGCAGGGGTAAGCGCTGCTGTTGTTGTGACTGGCAGCTTGTCCGGGGTGTACCCCGCCTCTCGCCCATTGACTGGGATGGGATGATGAACCCCAGCAGACATGCAAACTCCTCACGCAATCTCAAAGTGTTTGATTTATAGACTTTAGAATCAGAACTCACTCTAGCATACTTATTCAAAAGCCAATAAGGGGCCCAGGTCGATGACATAATGGTATTAGCTTCTCCTTTTATTCCATGAACCCTGCAGACCAGGGAAGGGAACACAAAGCAACATTGTCTTGCTTGCAAGTTGGCATGCAATTCTGTCTATGTCCAGTATACATTACTTTTTAATTTTTAGTTATATAGTTTTGCATGTTAGCATATCTACAGCTCATTTCTCATATGTGTAGGTTATGAAAAAAATACTATTACTATCTAAAAAAAAATATTTGGTTCTAAATCTGTGTAAATTCCATGCTCCTGCATACAATTTCTCCCAAATCTGACAAGATTTCAAGTTTGCACCTTGTCTCCTTGTTCTCCTAAGCGCACGTCTGCTTACGCTCTTTGCATCCTTTCTCCTGTTAGAATTTAAGCCAGAACATAAGCAGCTGACCTGGGATGACAAGACTGGCTCAGGGGCATCAGATGTGAGGAACACACGCCAAACAGAAGATCTGGCTTTTCCGTGCATTGTTATAATTGTTAGCATCACAAAGCAGTGTTAAATATCAACAGTGACATGCAAAGGATTTGAAATATTTATAACTAGCTGAAAGACACCAGGTGAAATACATTGGCAACAATATATTTATGGGTATATGCAGTATTATATCTTGAATATTAGATTTAAGTTAAATATTTTTACCCTGCTTGGCACTTGACTTCAATCTTTTCAAAGTGAATAAGAAAGTGAAACTTTAAAAAAAACCCCAGCAAAAACCATTTAATGCAATACTGCTGACTCACTAAACTCCTGAATGTTGGAGAAGAACCTTTCCTAATGTCCGGAAGGTTTAGGGAGTTTAGTGCTGCTCAGTCTCTTCCATGCATATTTTCATCAACATTTACATGATCACATTTAAACATTTTACTTCAGCTTGACTACACTTGAAACAATATTTCTTTTTTGCCACTGATGCTACCGTAATATTACAGATAACTCGCCTGTGAATCAACTATATTACTCTGCTGTCATCAACGATCTGTCCATCACAAAGCAATGAGAGAAACTAGGACGTCAAGGCTGGATTATTTTTCACATAAAAATCATACACACAAGGGAAGATCCAGCGTTTGACACTGATCACAGTCTTTGTGTCACAGGATGCTGTCGGAGAGATAAATACAGACGTCAGTGTCAACTTTGCAGTCCCAAATGACGGCGACCAGCTCCTCGTGCTATGCTTTTGTGTCCACAAATAAAAGAGGCTTCAATCTCTCATCTCATCAGCGATGAGGCGATTAGGCTTTTTTTTGGTTTCCTGCTGATCGGGTCATCTCCAGCAGGGTGCTCCGGTCCTTTCTTTCTCTTCCTCAGCAAGCACAGCTCAGTCATATCTGTATGAGGGAGACACAGGACAGGCTATTAATACTGCGGTTGTAAATGCTCTTTGGGGCGGCTGTGGCTCAGACCGACAGGTCAACAGATCAAATCCCCAGCTGACTGTCCACATGTCGAAGTGTCCTTGTGCAAGGCCATGAGCCCCGAATTGTTAAAAAGAAAGATCACAATCAATGTTTTGCAACAGGTTACATTTTTATATTGTCATTAAGAGCTTTGTAAGAAGCATTTAGCTACCAGGGATCAGTATCTTTGGATGGAAAGTGAAACACATTAGCAGCGGCGCATCTAAATATCTAATGGTGTGCTGGGATAAATATTATTATTGTGGTTATCAGATTTGTTATTGTGTGAATCAGCCACACCAGACCCGGATGGTTTCCAATTCATTTATGGACGAGGATCCTACCTTTGCAGGGAAAATGATCATTACAGGACATCGAATGCTCCACGTGTCTGTGGATGTGGCTGCCGTGGGGCGTGATCTGGGACAAGGTCGGTGTTTCTGGTCCAGTTTGAGGCCCTATGATGGCTTGTGTGTTGATGCTGCTGGCTCTCTGGCTGTTCCAGCTCTCGCTTCATTGTCACTCCCCATCTGGCAGGAGTGCAGACCCGCCTTAACCCTCCAAGTTCAGCACATTACACACCGACTGGGTCTTATCTTAGGCTCGCAGCACCGACAGCCTCATCCACTCATGCAGTTAGAGCTATGCACACAAACTGCTGAAGGGGACAATGTTGATGTCGTCTTTTTTAACCACAATTTTCTCATTTCCAATGGGACAAACACCAAAAAGACTTCGATAATTTACCAGCAAGTCAATCCCAGATACTGTCTGCTGATGTATTTTAAGTACCGGTAAAAATAATTTCTAGTTCCTTTAATGTTATGGTCATCCTCTGACGAGCTCCAGCTTCAGACTTCAATACAATAGTGGATGTGATTGACTTTCTTCTGGTGAGAAAAATACTGTGGATTTGTATTCTGTAACCATACTTTAATGGTGCATCTCAGGATGCACCTGAACAATTGATGTGTCTTATGTCCCATTTCCCCCCCATTATGGCAATAATTCACATTGATTTACTGCACTGCAGGGAGAATCCTCATGGGTTGTGTTGCAGCTCCTCTGTAGAGGTGAGAAAAGCTGGAAGAAAGTGCACTTTTTTTGCGTGTGTGTGCTTTGAAAAATGCCACAGTCCTCTTTGTCAGTGAACTGCAGCCATTTCCATCGTCTTAAGGGAACAAAATCACTTAAAGAAATGGCGGCAGCAAAAGACATCAATGAACACCAGCTGCAGAGTTTGAATACAGTAGATTTATAGATATAAATGTGATTTTTAATGTCTTGCGTAGATTTAGTGTTTTGATAGTCTCATCTCCCGGAGGGAGATGCCAAATTGTTTGCAGATGCCTGAAACTTTGAGGAATGAAAACTCAGAGAGCTGCCCTGGGCCAGTTACAATAGCACATATCAGTAACTCTTAAACAACTTTAGTCTGCATTATTAATCGTCCCTCAACCGTCTCATTGATGCATAGAACCTCCTTTCTGTTCCTGCCTGAATCCAAATTCCTTCTAGAATCCATTTTCTGCCTCCATTACTTCACATCATTCCTTTTCATGACAGCAGAACAAATGGAAAATAAGAGCTCATCTGCTCTCATCTTTCTGTGTGACGCACTCACTCCTCTGCCCGGACTCGGTGTTCCTTCTTTGTACTTCAGTCCTAGTCCAGAAGTTTCACACCGACACCAGAACCAGGGCTGACCGTGTTAAAGAAATGGTTTGCTATCAGCTGGGTTGTTTGCTTTCCTGTATTACACTACACTGCACTCATGCTGTCACACTTCAGTTAATTTTTCCATTAAGGTTCAGTGTGGCCTGAGTAAAACAGGCTTAGACATCAGCCTTATCTGATTGATACCAGTTTGCCCCTGCATCCCTATGGAAGGCTATCCCTCCCTACAGCAGAAATCAAGCTCAAAGTTAAACATCCACAGCAATTAATGTAAATGCATGAAGACGGGGATCATTTCACTACGAAAGGCATTTATCCTACAATACTTCCACTTTAGTCAAGCAAGGCATTAATACAGAGGTAACAATGCTTTTATGAAAGCAAGGATCTCAATACACACTCATGATCGACAGCAGATCTCAAGTTAGTTGCTTGAATTCAGAACCACTGATGCACCAGAAAGCCCAGTGATATTGTGTTGCAAGCTTTGAGATGAAACGAATTGGCGGCGTATTTCCTGAAAATGTCATCAAGATGCGTAACGTTTTTAGTTATGTTGCTAGCAGACAGACAAGCGCCGGCAAAAACAACCTCCTTGCCGGAGGTAATGACATTTCGAAGCCTGCAGGCCTTATTGCATGACGACAACAGAAACGAAGAACCAATTGGACTTCAAGTTCAAGTTCCACTGGAAGTCTGTCTCATCTCTCTTCCAAGAGGCTTCTTTGGTCTTCAGTTCTCAATGACTGCTAGAGAGTCCAGATATAACTTGTTACATTAAACGTTGTTGCTATAGGATCAATCCGGAAATCTGTGAATGTCAAAATAAACTCTTCACGGTTCAGTCCATTTCGGCTTGGTTGACCAACTAACAAACTTTTAATTCGGTATAAATTTAAACATAAAAAGTGTGCTGGAGCCGTTTCTGCCTCATTTTTTATTGAATGCTTTTATTGAATGCTTGTGTTGGCTTTTCTTTCCTCTCTTTCCTCTTCTAATAGCTCACAGTCTCCAGAGGAGTGTTACTTGTAGCATAATTGCCATTTATTCCCACAAAAGCATTGTGTTTGTGCCAGTTAGTCACCTTTTCCATTCAGGGCCTACTGACAAAGAAAAGGCAAAAAAAGCAATGCAAAACTCAAGTCTTTTTCATTCTATTTGCTGCATTGTTTCCTGACAAATCTCTGCCATTGATCTGGTGGTGGTGGTGGTGGGGGGGGGGGGGGCCTCACAAGTCACAATGACAACGAAAACATCACATAAATTACTTTGCTTTGTGCCTTCATAGACAACACAGCAGTAGCTTTCTATCTCACAGAAATGTGTATGTACTGTGTTGTTCTGTGGGCCACGTTAAATAGGTCATAATGCGTTTTTTTACCGATACTTATTTTGATAACTGATACCACAGTACAAATGGAAAAAGTCAGTACCAAATCAGACCAACAAATATCTTCATCCCATCATATTCCAGCTTCATTCCTGGGGGAACAAAAACATTTTATAGCAACCTTCGGCCTTGGTGTGGAAAGATTCCTCCTGTAGACTAAGGGGAAACTACAGCAACTATTAAACCACAACCCTATAAAATGCGGCTATGTGGTAAATGTTTTCCCAGGTCACTGCTGACAGTGTCTACCATTTCCTGTTTTCACTTACATTACAATAAACATGTCATGCTGCCTGCCAGGATACAACGTTTACCCACTTCTACATGGCGTGCTTAGCCTGTTTTTATTAAGAAAAGAATGATGATCACTTTAAATTTAGTACAAAAATATATTAGCCAGAAATTTTACAGGATGATTGAACCAAAATACACTAAAAATAAATAAATAAAAACAAATAAAGTGCAAGTTTAAAATAAGTTTTATCCAGTGGACTGAAAGCAAAAGGTTTAATTCCATTATCACAACCCACCGATTCTCCAAAAAACTAATTTCCACCACAACTGATTTTCTGAAATTGCTTTGATTACATTCAAGTGCCCATGGATAAGTATTTGTGCACACTATTTTCCAATATTAAGCAATCGTCAACAGAAAACGGTTAAAAATGCGAGAAATAACGCTGACGTTTCAAGCAGGAAAGGGCGGAGCGACGTTTTGTTTACAACGGAAGTCGCTACAGGTTCTTCTTCTACTATCCCCGGTATATTTGGTACAATTGCGCATGTCAAAATAATTTATTCCAATCGAAAATGTGATGCATGAACACGCAAGTCCTAATCAGATCAATATTTTTAGGATTTGTGAACACAGTGCATCCGACCATTATTTTAATCCAAACTGATCGGATTAAAAAAGATTTGTCCATGTAAACGCAGCCAATGTTGAGCAGGTCTAGACTGGATTATGCATATTGATGAGTTATTTATTACTATTATTTTCTAATTAATTTAACATGCTGTGTGTCATCACCTTCAAAAGAACAGCACGGATGGGTATTAAATGTCCACTTGATTTTCAACTGCATTACATAATTATAGCTGTACTACTAAACTTTCTATTGGCAAATTAATGGCATGGTGTACGTGAAAGCATCTGGCCCAGTCCCACCCCAGCTCCATCCTACCTCCTTCTCCCCTCACCATCCGCTTTACCCTCTGACTCCCTTGGCTTCCTCTGCAGGGAACATTTGCAACCGACAACTAAAACAAGATGAATATACGAGAGCGTCGTGCAAACTGCGTTATTTATTCCAGGAACTGGGCCACCTGTCAGTGAATTCCTGACACTGTGGCGGTTAAAAATTAAATAAAGCGGAATCTGTCAAAAATTCCTACTTTAAAATATACAGGAAACAAAGACATGGGGCCCTTAAGGCACATCAAATCAATATTGATAGATGAGTAATTTTTCAGTGATGAAGTTGCTTTAAAATAAAAGAAATTTGCAGCAACATATAAAAAATAGATGAAACTGAACCACAAAAATATTTTGTCAAGTTGGCCAATGTGTAAGCAGAAACTGCATTGGTTACTGTTATTTTGCATGTTTACCATTAGTTAGGAAGATCCATGTTTGAGCTTTTATGTTTGACAGAAAAAGCTAACATTTATATACATTTCTAACAAAAAGAACAACTTGGGCATGAAAATAACATTTTTAAATGAATTATATTTTTTACATTTTGGAATTAACGCATCCGAGGTGTACCCCGCCTCTGCTCATAGCAAGCTGGGATAGGCTCCAGCAACTCCCGTGATCCGCAGAGCGGAGGGAAAATGAATGAATGAATTAAGATGTTTGAACTTTGCTGAAACATGGTAACCATTTTTTTTTATTTTACCTAAACTCATGTACTTGTAACTATATATGAAGAATGATTTATTCAGGCTTTTCATCCCTCAATAAGCTTTTCTGTCCTGAAATTCCAGAGCCATGAAGTATTTAGTGTTGCTTAACATGCCCTACCAGCTCACCAAATTCCATCAAAAACATCAACGGGAACAAGTCATCCCACACAAACGTTCTCGCGCTGCGTACCAGAGTGCATTATTCTTAAACTGACATGTTTGTAGAGGCCCTTAAACCAAAACCATCTGAAATCACATCATCTGTCAGAAACAGACTTTTCTCTGACTGAAAACGTAAACGAAGCTGCATCCACTGGTTCTCAGTCTGTTAATGCGTCACTGGAAAGGTGGGAAAAAGAGATGGAAATTGGTGCAGCACCAAACTGTGTTTAGATAAGGCCCTGGGCTTCAATTTAGTGATTGGAAAACGGGTTCCTACCTTACAAACTGCTGTTATGAGCTCTTAGGGAAGCCGTGTGAGAGAGCATAAAGCTCTCAGTGAACTGCTGACTGCTGGAGGACGGCGACCGCCGTGGCGAGCGCTGGAAGCGATTCCTCCTGTTGAAGTAGCTGCCAGCCCTCCAAGATCGCTTATGCTTCCTCATGTACTCCTTGTAGTTCTTGGTGAGCAGCGTATACAGGAAGGGGTTTATGCAGCTGTTGGAATACGTCAGACACGTGGTCAGGTAGTTGATGTTGCGTTTGGCTTTAATGGACAGGGGCAGCGAGGGATGGAACTGACCAAGCAGCTGCCAGATCCAGAAGGGCAGGAAGCATGCCCAGAAGAGAAGCACAATGGTGAAGATCAGGTACAGCACCTTCAAAACAAAAGCAACGATGAAGTATTAATGAATAATAAAGCAACAGGTAGGAGTGCATTCATGTCAAACAAAGTCATAGACAGTATATATCTTATTTGAAGGACAGTTCTGGCATTGCCTTGTCCCTTTGTGACAATAACCACAGATATTGACTGGACATGCTTCCAAGACACTGACCTTCTGATTGGGAAGTTTCTTGGTCTGTTTGAAGGTCTCTGTCTGTGAAATCCAATACGTGCGTGCAAGCTGGATGTAGAGATAACCGATGATTAGTCCCGGGGCAACGATGCTAGTGCAAAATAGGAAGGAGATGTAAATTTTGTAGGAGAGCGGTGACAAGGTGGGCAGACACATAGCCTTGTTGCCCACTGTCATGAGCTGAATGCTCACAATCATCGGTAGAGTGAGGATGAGGGACGCAGCCCAAACCAGCAGAGCAATGGCCTTCCGGTAACTCTTGGAGCGCTTCACTGTGTCCAGCGGTTTGAGTACAGCAAAGTAGCGCTCTGTGCTCATGATCGTCAGCGTGAAGATGCTTGCATGCATGGTCAGAAAGTCCATGCTGATCAGGACCCGGCACCCTACGTCCCCAAAGTACCATCCCTTCAGGAAGTGTGTGCAGACGACAAAGGGTATGGTGAGAAGATAGAGCAGATCGGCCAACGCTAGGTTTATGATGTAGATGTACATGGAGGCTGCGGTCCGCATGGACTGGCACATCACGACTAGAGTGTAGATATTCCCAGTGACTCCAACAAGGCACATGATAGAGAGGATGGTGCCTATGGTGAAGGTGGCAGCCATGTCCTGGTGTGTGCTCAGAGGTGCGTCGGTAGCATTGGCCCCTCTCTCCACGAGGGCCCCAACAGGCTCCATGGATACTGTGGTCATATCTGGAAAAGAGAACAAGGGTGATAATCAAGCCTCGTCTTCAATCTTGGACTGATCCTTGGACATTTAAAGTGGACCCTACTATTAATCAGAGAAATCATATTAGCCCATTTGATTTGATTCATAATCTGCATTTGTGACATCAGAGGAATTAATTATGGGATGATTTAATGAGCTTTGTGTTAATGCAAAGCTTCTTTTCAGGCTCCATCTCGTACGATGTGCACATCTTTCAGATGCAGCACTTCTGAGGAAAACGAATTTCCTCCGTTTCAGTTAAGCCTTTAAAAGCAGCTCAGAGATGTGAGCTTTAATCCATTCAACCAAATGTGTTTGCATCAGTAAGCCATAAAGTATGTATGTATGCCTGTAGACACGTAAAAAAATAAAAAATAAAAATGATGAAGTGAGGTGCTTGAAAAGTTAGTTTTTAAATAGTTAAGTTCACAGTTCCCAGTGTTGCGAGAAGTACTGGGTAACAATATTAAAACATATTCAGAAAAAAGTTATCAGCTAGTTAACCTATACTAATACAGCATCATTTATTGATTTATAATGTTAATTTATATATATATATATATATATATATATATATAAAAATCTGTAAAGTGAATGTAGTACAAAAAATACAGATGTAAATGCTAAATAGCATAAAATATTAAAACTCCTACAAATTTTACTTGATCAAATGTAGTGAGATGCAAACAGACATGGCATGAACTCATTTAAAGGAAGCAGCCATGAATAAAATAAAAATTGTTTAAATGTTAATTACAGTGACCCACAAAGCGGAAACTGCGAGAAAATGAATGAATGTTAATTATATACCATTAATAAAATTAGTAAAAACGACAGTGAAATAATTTCTATGGGAAATATGCTCCATGTTAAATGTCAGAGACTTCTGTTATTTCGGATAGCCTTATTTCAGAGGGTTGACGACGACAGGTCTCATTATTGCGATAGGAAAAATGATGCAAGTTTTTGCACCCAGCACATTGAAAGAAGAGCCAAACCTGTCAGATATAATGGAATACGTTGAAAACAGAGAACATTATTTTTTCCCAGCACTCGTTTGGTCCAGACAATTGCAAAACTGTTGGATTCAAATATTTGAGAACTTTCTAACATGCAGGATGCCATTACAACGCCAGTGACAGAGATGAAGTCTGGCTTTACAGACCAGATACGACGCTTATATATGTACACATCTATATAGGAACAATTACAAATCTATGCATTCAAGTGAATTTGTACAATCTTACCTGGACTGTCTCCCTGAGCAGAAGGGTTCAACACTCAGCTATAATTCCATCAGTCATGCTTCAGATCATTTTTACTCCTCCAAACTTTGCACTTGCTGCAAAAATTTCTGTTTTCCAACAGACTGTACAGCGTATCTGAAAGATGAAACATGCGCGTGTAACAAAAAAAGAAAAAGAAAATATGAATGCAGATGTTTCAAAGGGGGGAAAAACCCCTCAACGAGTCATCCCCTACAATAAACATCACTCCAATGTTGATCTCAAAGGGAAAATAACCTAATTTGAGGAGAAAAGCCCACTGATAGCAGCCTTAACATGTCTCTTCCATTCTCGCTACTCTCTGTGGATACTGGCAGCATCCAAACATTGGATGTCAGCTGCAAAAAAAAAAGGTCGCCGAGCAAACAAAACAAGAGAAGAGCAGTGAAATGGTGATGTGAGCTGGTGACGGAGAATCCCTTTGACTGAACGTGAGTGCCAGAGGCATGGGGAGGAAGAGAGGGATGGGGAAGCGAGAGAGGGGGGAGAGAGAGTAGTCCACTAATGGTGAGGCACTCTCTCTCTGCAGCACCAAGTGGGAGGGAGAAGACATAGGCCGTGCAGAGTGAGAGAGGTATGCAGGAAATGTGTTCTGCTCTCTGTACCAACCTTGGATCCATTTATTTCCATCCATGCGACAGTGCGCCACGCTTGAGGCACTTGCACATTAAGAGAACGACCTTGCGGACTAAATCACATGCAACATAAATCAACAGCAAAGAGACAGGCAACACGACCCATTAGCTCCAGTGTCTGTCATTTTGAAAGGATACTGCTGTGGTCGGTGTCAAAATGCCACCGGAGCATTTAACCTAAGCACAGCAATCAAACAGCATGTGCTGCTGGGGGCTGTTCAAAAATAAGCATTGGGTCTTTGGCCTTGTGTTACGGCTCCATATGAAAAACGTCAACACAAAACTAAAGAAAGATACCTAAAGATACCCAAAGATAACTAAACAAAGAACGGTGTGATAAATCTCCTTTTCCTGATGGAATGTCTTTATGGTGGATCACAGGCCTTCATTTTCATTGCTCTAAAAAAAGTAGTTTATTTATCCGCCATGCAGTTCTGTGACGATGACACATGGCATTTAAAAAAAACGGAAAACATTGAGAATTTGTATTGAATTTTGAATGTTTTTAGCAAAGTTGTATGCACCCATAGATTTCTAACTTCTAAAATACATTTAGAAGTTGCCCTTCTGCCGCCCTATGACAAGGAAAGAAGTCTCACTTCATTCTCAGACTTTAATCTCAGAAATTTGACTTCGTCTGTGAAAATAGCATCAGAGTTCTGAGATTACACTTAGTTGTGAGAAAAAGCTAATCAGAGATCAGAATAAACTTTAGTCTTCAAAAAATAAAAAAAATAATCAGACTTTTGTGTTAATGACAACCTAATCTTAATCCCTGTGCTTTCGTTTACAATGTGTGATTATCATTCATCAGAAATGGAGGTGGGCTGTTAATTCTTTGTTGTGTAAAGAGCAGTGAAAACATGTGAACAGATTTGTAGATAGGATGGGATGCCATCTTTAAATTCAGCATCATGTATATCATCTTCTGTATGATATACATGTACAAGCGGTTAAAAGGAAAGAGTCAGAATGTTTATATTATTCACTTTTGCATAGTTATAGTTACATAATCTGGAAGATCAAACATGATAATGCAGTGTAAACCGATGCCTATTGATCTCTGGTTGTATTTCCTGTCTGACACTTATTTTCAGCTGAATTCTGGGTATAATTAAGACCGTGTTAATGATGTCACAGGAACGCACTGGCGTTGTTAGACTAACACGATGTCAAATATTATGTAATTATACAAAATGATGTGTGTTTATCTAATGGTTTAATTGATCCACCTCATGAACATTTAACAGTGGCGTGTTAATTGTTGGGGAACAGAAAGAATTAGGCCTCTTGGGTTAAGCACAGTAATAAGAACTCCACTTAGTGTATTCAGTAGTAATTAATACACAGTAAAGCCAGTTATCTTAGTGCTACTCTGCCAGTGATCAGTAAAAGCCAGCTTAGCAGTGATGCACTAGAAGTGTCTGATCTAAATGGCATAATGTGTGTGCAGTATCAGAGGGACATGCCCACAACATTACCCGATCATATTACGGCTCTATTTAAAAAAAATAAAATGATTCTCTGTGTACCTCGAGTTCTAATGTGTTGTCTGCAAACCGTCCACTGTCAAACACGAGCCAGTTATTCCATCAGCCACCATCACCAGCATCTACCCCTGATCACAATCTCCCCAGAGACTCTGCGGCTCCACGGAGTAATTACGGCAATCGTCTGGCGTAATAAAGTTTAACCTAATTACATTGACTCCAATTGCGCTGTACTTGTGCTGACTTTAGGTGTGATAGGTCTTTTTATTTTTGATGAAATTGAGCTCAACTAAAGCTAAACGCAACTCGCTAAATGATTCCAATTATCAAAATAATGCAGACTTGCCACACCTGCAGCATATTGTAGCACATAAGTATCTATTACAATATACTTCTGGGAAATATTTTCAAATCCTTCTAACAAATTCTAATTGGAGGGGCAGTGCATGTTAAATTCATGAGCGGAACGCAAACACCAACTGATGGTTTTGTTCTGACACTTATTTCACTACAATCAAATGTAAACCTTTTACTTGCTTCCCTACAGGCATTTAATGGGATCAAGACTACAACCACTGCTTTAAGAGCATCTGAACAGGTCTCATTCAATAACTCAGGCTCTATTAATAGCTGTTATATGGTCCTAAAATAATATTTGGAGGACAACGTTATGTTATAGTTAGGTTTTTACTATCAAGTGCTGCATATGGTACATTTTTTGGAATGTCGGAAATAAATCAAACACCAACTCTGATGCTAATTGGGAGATTGATTTCAAAAACATGCCAGTTGTTTGTTAGAAGTGTGGAGCAACATGAACATGAAGTCCCAGCAGCAGGCAGCAGGCAGCTACAGGCAATGCTGTGATTGCAGCCCATTTCCACTCAACCCCTGCCACTCATTCTCTACTTATCTAATCAGGTCTGGCCTGCAGGAGGAGTGACCTCATGCAGAAACTTCGGAAGACCTTTTTAAGTTCTGTACTTTAAATCTCACCTCAGGATTTATAACGGAGTTTCTTTTTTTTTTTGCTACAAGACAATAAATCTGATGACCCAGTGAGTCGATAAGCTGTTTTCTTTTTCTCCACCATGCTGAGCAGTCCTTATATGAACTTATTCAACCATCACAAATACATATAAGGGTACACAATCATTGTCCCGCCGTTCTGTAATACTGTGCCATAGAAACATATGTGGAACAGAACAAATAGTGATCATCTGAGTGCTCTTATCACAGCAGGAATCGTGCTGCTTCTTCCATGATGCGGCATTTAGAGGTCATCCTCATAAAACTGTTTGGTGAGAGGATGAAGGGAGCATGGACAAGCTGGTGGTGGTGGTGGTGGTGGTGGTGGTGGGGGGGGGGGGGGGGGTCAATACATGATACCTATGAAGAGGAATGTTGGAAGGGAAGGATACATGCTAACAATTTGGCAAGGAACAGACGGCTGAACATAGTACATGAAAAGTGGAGGCTGATTGGGAGATGAGCAGAGAGAGAGAGAGAGAGAGAGAGAGAGCAGACTATGGTTCATATCCTGGTCTGGTGAAATAATGTGTGTGTGTGTGTGTGTGTCTGCATGCATTAGGATTTTATCATCTTTTAGGATGCTAAATGCCAGGTCAGATACGGGGGCAGTTCCAAAAATCACACACTTCCATCAAAAGGTGGCAGTAATACACTTGTAACACACTAGTTATAACAAAGTCTGGTATGTAAATCCTCTAGATAAATGTCCAGTCAGTCACTTTCCTATTCAACATGGCAGGGGCACACAACAAGCCTACGGGTGGGCAAAGTTGTGCTTTGTGTACAGACACACACCCGTTACATTTGCCTGACACACAATATCCAAGTTTTAAAAACAGACATGGAAATTTAATTTCTCAAATGAAAGCAGTGAAAGTGTTGGCTCAGACTAAAGCCGATTCCTACACGAAAGAAGAAGCTAACAGAAAGAGATCCTCAGCCAGAAAATTGGATCTGCTCCGTTTTGGACACACACACACACACACACACACACACACACACACACACCTAAAAGCACTGCTGTGGGCTTATTGTGTGTGTGTGTATAAAGATTTCCTCCGGGGTGGAAAAACGGATTTAACGGCACAGATTTGTTCTCCTGTGGGTTTGGAAGCGTCACTGCAGCTCATAACAATGCAATTCATTTTTCCTCTACAGCGTAGCAGGAGGCTCCATTCAAATGTGAAGTCAGGGAATGTCATATGGGCACCGGTAGATTCACACTGTTGATCCTCTCAAAGCCGGTTAGTTCTTTAAAACCACAGTGAATTCAGAGCTAACTGCTGCTTATTGCTTATGTCTCGAGCAAATCTTCAAAAAATCTGTACGGTTATAAATTGCAGTAATCTTCTGGTTTGAAGCAGCCAGGGTCTGATATTTTGGAGAATCAGCTCTGATCTAAGACACATCAACTGTTGGGTTATGTAACGTTTCACTGTATTAAACATCCGTTCGTCCTGATAATTGAGGTGGATATTAAGGTGGAAGCTACCTGATACTTTCCTCCACCCGTTCCAGCCCGCCTGTTCGTACCCTCCGAGGCATGCAGCTGTTGCTGGAAACTTTTAAACATTTTATTTACGAGAATGGTGTCTGAGGTTATAAAACCCTCTTTTGTTGAAAGTCTCTCAACATTTCTGATTTTGAGAGCCAGAAGGCAGCTTTGTCGAGCATCATTTAGGTCAGTGGTGTCAAACTAATTTTCTCCAAGGGCCACATTAGGATTATGTTTGCCCTCCAAAGGCCAAATGTAAACCGTAACACAGTAAAAAATGTAACTAAATGTAATGTAATTTAATGTAAAATAAATGTAAGTACTCCTTAACATGCTGTTAAATAACTATTTTTTTTATTTAACTCGTTAGCCGCCACAGTAATTGCAATAAAATATTCAGTTTTATATCACTTTTTGAAAAGGTTGTAACTTAAAAATTGTTAGACATAAAGCCATACTGTAAATGAGAAAAATCACAAGTATGAACCAAAGTTTGCGATGGGAATAAATTAACACATCTAATAATGTGGAAAAGTTCCATACAAATGCAATCATGATGCAGGAACAAAGATAATCGATACAAAATCAAAGCAAAACCAAAAAAGCCACCACCTTGTCTTGTCATGGACATGCGTAAACCACAAAAACCAACCAAAGTGGGAAAGATAAAGAACATTCCCCGGGTCAATGCCGCGGAAAAGACGTCACTTTCAGGATCAGCACTGGACAGCGCCATATATAGCCGACTAGCTATGGAGCTGTCCAGTGCTGATCCTGAGCCCCATATATAGCCGACTACCTATGGAGCTGTTCAGTGCTGAAGTTCAACTTCAGGTTCAGCACTGGACAGCTCCATATGTAGCCGAGTCTTTTGTCACAGTTGAGAGGGGCAGAACTGCAGTTCAACCAGCAAATGTGGGCTGTTAAGAACATATGTGACAGATGTAGCATTTTACAAGAACAAATGTCTGCACACAGCTCTCACGGGCCACAAAAAATGACTTGGATGGCCACATTTGGCCCCCGGGCCTTGAGTTTGAGACATGTGCTTTAGGTGATGATTTAGCATCATTTAATGCTTCTGACGGCTGCGATGAATTTAAGATTCTGCTTTCTGTCACAGCAGTTCACTTCATTCTTCTAATAGTTCATGACGGGTTTTTTTTGTGTGTTTTCTTGCGTAATTTGAATTTGAATACAGCCGATATATAAAAAAAACATAGTACAAGTATGCCTGGAACATATACTTGTACTTATTCAACCATCGAACCATGTTTCAGCGCGCGTGACATTCCCGGACACAATCAACTCGTCATTCAGTCAAATAAAGACCGTCTTTGCTTATGCATCTGAAATGGGTCATTTTCAGATGCATAAGCAAATATTAATATTGCATTTATTCAAGAGCCACATTTCCTATAAGCTGATACATTTCTTGATACCTAAACAAAGTGCGTGTCTGCTACTAAGGGTGCTTTCACACTGCACCAAGAGGACTCGCTGTTATTTGACCTCGAGCCAAAGACGCCGTTTAATGGGAAAACCTTAAACTTGCCTGAACTATTTTTTTTATTCATTCTATTATTTTATATATTTCATACACTTAGCTATGGGTTGTCAAATCCTTTTTAAAGAGTAAATCCAATGAGCTTATTTTTGTACTATTATTATTTATTAAATTGATAATCTGCCTCAGCCATATTTATTTCTATCAAGATCAAAGGACTTTGACTTCACACAAATCTTTCAGCCTCAGGCGTCTCCTGATCAACCTGGCAGCGACTGCTGGTGCAAGTTACAATACCTTCTTTCTATCAGCAGGGGTCACCATTGTATCACAGATTCAGCAACATGCATCCCAATTCGGAGTTAGCATTTATAGGTTTATATAGCAGTATTTTAGTCTATTTTATTTAGTGTTTTTGTCTGCTCCTGCTCTCTATCACTTCTCTATCCTCTCCTTGTTTTTGTCCATGGCTCTGTCTCTCTCTGTCATTGTCTCTCTACCGCTGCCTCTCTCTCTCTCCTTCTCAACCCAGCCGGTCAGACAGATGGCCGTCCACCATGAGCCTTAGGTTCTGTTCAAGGTTTCTGCCTGTTAAAGGGAGGGTTTTCCTTGCCTCCATTGCCAAAGTCTTTCCTTGCTACACCTGTAAAGTGCCTTGAGATAACTTTCTGTTCTGTTCTGGTACTATAGAAATACAATTGGATCTTATATAATGTGGAAATGTTTTTTTTTTTTACTTACCTGTGATGAAGAATTCAAACTTGAGCATGGATAAAAACCAGCTGTGTAATCAATTTTAAAACACATAGATGTTTTTATTGTATCTTCAGGTTCTGAAGGCCGAGATTGTTGCTGAGACTGAAGAAATCCAAAAAATAAAAGAATGAAGAATAGCGTCCCGTTCCCCCCCCCCAACAAACAAATCACTACTGTACAATGTGTGTGCTTAAAAATCCAAGCTCAGTTTAATGAGTTTTTTTTATCTATATTTATATATTATTCCTACAAATACATGGTTTTCATCACTTTGAAAAACATTCACTTTCCTCAGCAAACCAAAAGAAATCTACAAATATATTACAGTGGAAAAAAGACACAAAGACAAACCATCAAAAAAAAAAAAAAAAAAAAAAAAAAGAATCACAGAAAAATACATGAAAATAAAAACTGAATGCAATTTGAAACAACATCCTGTACAAACACAATGGCCCAATAATTTAAGAAAATAGTGTCTCTAAAACGTTCATATTGCTTTGTACCTCCACCGACTGGGCAAAGCCTGTCCCGTGCAAAACACTGGGCAGTTCAGACAGCAATTAGAGGGCGCCAAATCCCCGGTGCTGATGTCACTCCAGAGGTTACGGGCTCAAGCTGCAGCCAGTGGCGAGCAGGCGTAGCAGAAGAGAAACAGTCATGCTTGTGTTGTCATCCCATGTGTTCTCTTCTTCTCTGGTTGTTTTGGCAGTAGCAATACAAAAACAAGGGATGGCCACACTACTACAGTACTGCACTCCTTAATTTTATTGTATTTTTACCATTATTACTCTCTACAGCATTATTATTACTAGGACTATCACCATCATAGATACACAAAGTGCATCGTGTGTTTGTGTGTGGAGAATTCATCTAGCTGGGTGTGGGTGTGTGCGTTGGAGATGTTCGTGTTCAGTGCTCAGCGCTTGTCCCGTCAAATGACAAACTGGGAAGAGTCAATAGCTTGGGGTTGGTGTTGGGGTTTGGCGAGCCTCCGTCCCATCCTGAGCTCTCAACAGCTCCTTGGTCAAATGTGTCCTTGGAGTCACTGGATTGTGCTCTCCTCCTCAGGCAGGTGTCCCGGCTGGGTACAGGAAGGGGCATCCCTATCCCCCCCAGTCCCATGCCCCCAAGTCCAGCCAGGCCCGAGTAGAGACCAGATTTAGGTTCCAGTCCATCAGGGGGTTCCACAGAGATGCAGGGTGGGCTCATCTTCTTCTTGCGTTGGGGCGAGGGTAGCGAGGGCTGAGTGGGGGTCTGACTGTGGATCTGCAGGCTATTGGCTCGTGACACGAAGCCAGAGGAGGTGGAGGTGGTTCTGCAATGGGGGATGGACTTCACTGACGAGAATACCTCTACAGAATGTCGTCCTGGGTCATCCAGCCAGGAGTAAGGTCGGGGGCGGGGAAGGAAGGCGCTGGGGCTCTGGGTGTCAGCACTGTGGAACCTCTTTAGCTGCCTCAAACAAGGACTCCGGCTCTCCTGGCAGCCTGTGAAGCTACCGTAACCTTCATTGCCATCTCGACTGTCTGCTGCCATGACGTCATCGCTGCAGGCTAACCCCGCGTGGGTGATGAGGGACACCTCCTGATCCACTGAGGCATCCTCCTCTTGGTGCAGCCTGGCTGGTAAGGGCAGAGGAGGTAAGGATGGAGATGAAGAGGAAGGGGAGGTGGAGCTGAGGCAGTGCTGTTCATGAAGCTGAGTGTGCACGCTGCTGGAGCACAAGGGTTTGGGAGAGGTGCTCGGTGTGGCAGGTACCAGGCAGAAAACAGGCTGATGATCATGATGGGAGCAGGGAGAGGGAGAGTCGGAGGGAGTGGAGGTGGATGGAGATGGAGGGATGGTCAGGGAGGCTACATTCACAATTCCTTCACTGCTATCCCCTCCATCTGAACACAGGGCATCCTGAGAGTCAGTGGACACCGCAACCTGGAAGCATGGAAGGGAGGAGGGAGGAAATATTAAAGTGAGAGGGATGAAGAGAGGGAGAGAGATGTGTAATGAAAGGAAGGGGGTTGAGGAGTATGGGTTTGGGGAACCAGGAAGGATGAGAAGGGGAAACTGGTTAGTGTGAGTGGACGAGAATGAGAAGGAGCAGTCTGGATCAAAGTTCATAGTGTGGCCAGTGTTTCCACAGATATAAAATATAATGTTAAATTTAAATCTAGATTCCACACATTATTAAGGTATATGGAGATCTTGCGTTTATTTAAGTATAACTTTTAACCAATGACATGATAGCTACCAAGTCATTTTGACTTAACATACTGCGCCTTAGTATTTGTGCTGATGTAAATCAACTGAAAATAAATTATCCAGTGGAGTAGGATATATTTTATTTTCTGCAGTAAAATAAAATGAAACATATTTGCATATTGATAATCTTTTTTTTTTCAACAAGGCAGAAGGAGCAGATGCAATTTAACAAAAAAAAAGTGAATTTATTGAAACTTTAGACACCAATAAACAATTATGTACAAAAGGACTGAAAATTAAATGACTGCACTCAAACACTCCTTAAATCTGCTAGGGACACTTCCTGCCACATTTAGATTATTAAAGTGAAAATCACCTTACTGGTGTGAAATCAACACATTTTTGTGGGATTTTTTACTGCATGTAAATCATGCGGAAATTTACAGGCACCAATTAATGTAATTAATATCCAAATTGCAGGCTCATAAGATTTTATTAATCTGACCCAGAAACATGCATTTGCATTATTTTTTTCCTTGAACTCCTGAAATCTGGGCTGACACAGTGAACTCTGAGTCAGATCACCGTCCTCTTTAACCTTTGACTGTTCACCTAAAACCCTGTAAATCCTCTGTGGGACAGTTGTCAGTCACTTACAAACAAATTCTGAGCACAGGGCTTGAGATCAAGAGTCAGAGGATAAACATAATACATGACTTCTGCAGCAGAGGGTTAGCAAGCACAGTGGTTACTAAAAATTCATGCATGGAGTCATGACTTGTTTCCCATAGAACACAAACTGGTCGCATTAAATCGATAGTACTTGAATAAACATGTGCTGAATCTGGCAGATTGAAGTATCGTGGATCTATGAGGAAACAAGTCGTGTTTTCTAGGGCAAAGCCCGTCAACAAAGTTCTGGGACGGGTTTCCCTGCGTGAATAATGAGACTTTGTGGTCAAAGGTGTGGCAACCAGCCCTGGCCAATCACCAGCCACTGCTGAACAACACAATAATAGTGAAACAGTTCTAATAATAATGATCACACATTGATTGAAGCAATGATTACTGTACTCTGGTGAGTATCTGTGCACGCTGCTATAAAAATTAATCACTTTACTGTCTGTACAAAAGAGCCAAAATGCATATGAACAGCATTCATCCTCCTTTAGCAAGCCCCTGAGTTTGTTGTGAACTAAGTGCACTGCATTGTGGGTAAATTACACAGCAAAATACCACCCGTGCTTGGCTTGAATACGTCAAATAGGAGTAGTTCCTGCTGCTCATATAAGAATATAGAAGATTTGAAGTGTTAGTTTTTCCTCCAGATAAATCTAGCGTATATAGTTCCAGATGTTTTGTGGCTGATGGTTAGCAGGACATCAAATTCTTAATGTGTGGCAAAGGAAAAGGATGAGGGCCTGGTGAGTCTGTCTGTTTCAGGGAAGATGACAACTGAGTCAGTTTCAGAAACAGGAGTATCTGTGTTTGAGCAGTAGCTCAGGTTCGGGTGGCTTTTGGCCCCAACTGAGCTGGGATCCCAGGATAACAATGTGGAAAATGGATGAGATAAGTCAGCATCACACCAGAACACCAGAAGGATGGGAAGAAAGAAGGAGGGAGAAAAGTGAAATTGTTTAGAACATGCAACAAAGAAAGAGTGGAAAGGGTTAACACGGTATCCTTCATTTCTAATCCGTTACCCTACAGTATTTTTTAAATCATCTTTTCTATAATATAGCTTTACTTCAGTAATGTTAGATTTCAAAATATCTTTGATTAATATTAATACTATTCTCATATGTTTTCTCACATTAACTCTAATTCTGCTCAAAATATAGCATCCCTTGTCCACAGTGAATCAACCTTCTCCACTTCCCCCTGTCCTTTGCATCGTCCTCCCCAACACCAGCCACTCTCATGTCCTCCCTCACTACGTCCATGTATCTTCTCCTGGGTCGACCTCTAGTCCTGTTCCCTGGCAAACCATTGAAGTCTGGTCTCTCTGACCTTGCCACCGAAATGTCTAACCTTCACTGTCCCTCTTATTGTCTCATTTCTAATCCTATCCAACCTGGTCACTCCCAAGGAGAACCTCAGCATCTTCATCTCCGCCACTTCTAGCTCCGCCTCCTGTCTTTTCCTCAGAGCCACTTTCTCTAAGCCGTCCATCATGGCTGTCCTCACCAGTGTCTTGTAGACCTTTCCCTTCGTCCTCGCTGACTCTCTCCTATCACAGAGCACACCTGATACTTTCCTCCACCCGTTCCAGCCTGCCTGCACACAATTCTTCATCTGCAAACATCATATTCCAAGGAGCTTCCCATCTCATGGCAAACAAAAAGGGGCTCAGAGCTGATCCCTGGTGCATCCCACCTCTACATTAAACTCCTCTGTTACTCCTACTGCACACTTTACTGCTGTCGTACGACTGTCATACATGTCCTGAACTACTCTGACATACTTCTCTGCCACTCCAGACTTCCTCATGCAGTACCACAGTTCCCCTCTGGGCACCCTGTCATAGGCTTTCTCTAAATCCACAGACACAATGCAGCTCCTTCCGACCTTCCCAGTACTTCTCAATTACTAGCCTCAACGCAAACATTGCATCTGTGATACTCTTCCTCAGCAAAAAGTCATACTGCTGCTCACAAATACTTACGTCTGTCCTTGGTCTAGCCTCAACCACCTTTTACCATAACTTCATCGTATGACTCATTAGAATTCTTGTTTCTATTATTAAGTACATTAATCGGTATAATCAGGTTTAATTTGTAATGATGATGATGATGATGATGACAGAAGTCAAAAGATAAAGATATAAATCTTAAACGGTGTAATCGAGTCACCTGTCTGCGGAGTGTCCGGCTGAGAGTATGTGTGCGTCTGGGAGGGGGTAGTCGTGGTATACTCTTTGAGTCTGAGTGGCTGTGGGGGCTGATGGGTCTGAAGAGGTCTGTGGGGACGGTCAGCTGCTGGGAGCACTCCTCTGTCTGTGAACGCACTGAGCAGCTGGAGCCTGCAAACCAACGGGCAGATCACTGAATATGATGAGTGGCAACATTTAGAATTAGCACGTTCATGCTATGGCTTTGCCATGAAATTCATCTGAAATACTGTACTGGACATGTTTACCTGATTGGGCCCTCTGGCTGACGAATATGTGCTGGGACCCCCGTGTCTGCACTCGAAGCTGTGCAGGAGGCGAGTGGCCGCAGGGCTGAAGGGGGAGGAACATGTAGCTGTCATTGGGCAGCGAGTGTGTGCGTCCCACCGCTGGCTTCCTGACTCTTAGCAGATTGCCTTCCGGTGGCTCCCCAGCATCGAGCTGCTCCGGCTGGGGAAAAAAGACAAGAGAATAAGCAACCTTCTGGAGCTGGAGAGGTCGAGGCTTCGCAGACATAATGCAAACAAGGAGAACACATGGGATTGTTGCATGTTGGAATTGACTGGCACAAAGCTGCCACAGATCACAGACTCAAGACTGAGCCAGGTTCGGATATTGAGGTGCTTTTTGAAGACACATTAATGTAAATTTCTATGAGTTTGCGCCGTGACCGTGTGTCAGCTGAGGCAGTGTCCCTCAGCCTGACCCATTACAGAACCATCACAGAGCTTCTGGAGTTCCAGCAGACTTCACAACCAAGTAGGAGGACAAAGGATAGAATAAACACAAACCAAGACTGAAGGAAGAGGGCCGTGAGAGAAAACATCGTAGACTCACATGGAAAGCACAGTGAAAACAAAAGCGATGGACAGAAAAGGGCAGAGAAAAGGAAGGATGAATGAGAGGAAAGTAATAAATGAGAACGGGGGAGAAAGTGGTAAAGTGGCAGGTGAAGAAGAGAACTGTTCTACTAGACTGGACTGGACTGGAGCGGCACACACGGTAGGCTGGAGGGGTGGGATGAAGGAAGGGAAAGTTGGGGTGCATGGTTAGATTCACCAGGGTCTTTCAATGCCTCTTGTACTCCTTTACCTCATCACCATCTTTTTTCTTCAGCTCAATCCCAATAAATAGGATCTAATGTCATGAGGTGGAAAATGAGCATGATCAATCCCAATGTGTTGCAGGCCTGGATGAGCAGGCGAGGTTGTTGAGAACCTCATTGGGTGACGACACACTACCAATCAGGAGAAATATGATACTTAATGACCCGAGCTGATGGGTTATCATAACCTTAGGGGCTGATTGTCTTTCACTCAATGACAGAATCATTATTGCAGAAAGGAATGTGAGAATCAATTCTGGTGAGGGTGCGGATGAGAAGACAATAATAAACCAGAATACTGGATGTGGTTTTCCTTCGAGCAAGGCGGACACTTTCAACTCATGACATTTTGTAATGCATTAATGCGGCTGGATCAATATAGGTTTCATTCATTTCATTTCCATAAGATAAATGAAATAATGTAATGCTGTGTGCATCTCAACACTAATTTATAATGATGTTCGGATTATTGTGATGCAGGACTTTACCTGATGCTAGCCAGACAGGCAGAGAAGTAGCACATTAAAATTATGGTGAGTAAAGTATTACTTATAGATTCATGAATGAATGATTTATAGATTAAATAAGCGTCAAAATGCTCCACTATCCTTGGATACTTTGTCTTTATGCTAAATTACATACTTGCCATTAGAAAAATCCTCCATGTTCCATGTTCAGCTGACCTGCTGTCATATTAGAACATTAATAGTTGTTTATTACATGCATTAACATTTTTCATCCCTCCATTATAAACTGGAAGACATTTTTTTTTTTCTGTGTGAGTGCACGAGCAGATGGAGGGACAAGAGGCTTTGGAAGCGCTCTGAGAAAGAAACCTGACAACATACTGCAGCGGGGAGGAGAACGGATAACGGAAGCAAGGAACTGTCAGTACATTGCATTCCAGACTGGTTAGAAAGAGGGGGTTAAAATCATCAGGGGCCGAGTCGTCTGTCAGAGCTCGGGACCAGGAATTCTCAGATGTCAGAGACAAAGCTTCCATCTCCGCTAGTGGGATCTAGGCAGGAAGAGACAATGGCCGGTGAGCAGAGAAAAGAAAATGCACACTCTGGACACTACACACAGAAAAGACCTGCAGCTAACATAACCTTATTTGAAAGAAGATATATTAAACTGGAAGCAGGTAGCAGAGCAAAGAGGAAGGAAAGGAGACATTTTATTACTGCTCATATTGTTTGTGAGGTTATCAACAGCAACACTATGTCAGAATCCAGACACACGAACACACTAAAGTCTGCAGCTGGAGAATGAGAATGTCTTTCACAGAAACAAATATTTATTACCTCCGCCAATTAGGTTCTGTTTTTGACAGTGTCTGTCTGTCTGTCTGTTAGCAGGAATACGGAAAAACTGCTGGATGGATCTTGATGGAAAAACAAATTTGAAGATGGTTCTTTGTCTAGCTTAGATCTCATTTTGGGAGCGATCTGGATCCCTATTTAGATAGAAGAAAATAAATCTGCATTTTCTCATTTACTTATAATGGAGGCTTTTTCAAAAATACTTGTAAAATATGCATTAATTCACTCACCAAAAATCACAGTCATAAAGGGATCCGACATGCCTAGATCCCACTAGAACCTTTTGGAGATGATCCAGATCACCATGTGGACGGTGTAAATCCATTTAGGAGGGGAATGAGCTGCTCGGCGGAGGTCTGTGCTCTCTGAGTGCTTTTCTAGTTTATTATGTATGTAGTGTCATAGTGTTGGCTTATTTATATTTTGATTTGCAGCATCCAAGGTGTACTTTTTTCATGTGATCTCTAAATTCTGCAGTTAGCCTGGGAGAGTTTACACTCCTTGGCTTTTTAAAAAGGCGCTGCTGCGTACTTGTACCTCCTCCTGAACAGGAGAAACGGCGTCTGAGAGACAAATTGACCACCCAGACATTGAGAGGTGGCCTTAGGCATTTAATAACATGACAACCCATTTCAAGCTGTTAGAAGGCGATGTTTTGCAGTGTTAATGCATTTTATCCAAATTTGCCTTTAAATGAGAAAATGAAGGACCCTGATGCATTATTCAGCGACTCAGTGATCGATTGAGTCAATACGCTACAGACTTCTGAGCGAGAGTCTGGTTTCTCTGCTTCAAGAATATATTTGGTGCATTACTCAAATGTGTACTATAGTGAAGCTGAATGTTTATTTTATTTTATGGGTGTTGTATAGTTTTGTTGTTGTTGTTGCATTCGAAATAAATATAGAAAAAGAAAAAAAAGAAAAATGACAGACATAAAACCAATATAGATACGTTACAAAATAAATAGCCACATATGTGCAATTACCTAATCAATACGTCAGGGTATTAAGTTTACGGACAATAATATTATTCTACTTCATTTCCAAGGAAATAGACTCAGTTGAAATAATGTTTGTGCAGCAACACGTCTCTCTACGACTCCACTGACGTTGAGAATCTATAGGACATTTTAATCGTGCTTATTCCCAGTGAGGTCAGAGGATTATCATGAAAAACTGAGACATTGTTTTGGGCTGTTTCTGGTTGAGTTTTAACATTAACGCTGTCAGAGACACTGCATTTCAGAATTAGAACAGACTGGATGGACGCATGAATCTCTCAGATGAGAATGATTAGTGTAAATGATTTCTACACCTAAGTGGGAATACATTTTTGTGTAATTTTGGTGAAATGTCCATTTAAAAGGCATTATCGCTTATTTTATGAAATTATATTTACTTTGTTGATAGAGTTCTGATTATTCTGTACGTGTACTTTACATTACATGTGCAGCCCTACAAGTTTATGAGCAGTAACCATCTAGACATGTGAAATGGAGACAGTACATTGCTCTGGTGATGATTAACCTTCTGGTCAGTGCTGTGCTTGCTGGACTTGGGGGGCAATGCGTAGTAGTGGCAGATCGAGCCAGACAGGTTGTCCATCAAGCTCAGTTCTCCCTCCACTGAACCCTGGATGACCAGGGAGATTGAGTCAAACTGTGCTCTCTGCTGGACGAACTTTGATAATGCCGAGACACAGAAAAGGAGCCGGGAGAGAGACAGAGAGAAATAAGTAAGCAAGAAGAAATTTGGGAGAAAACGACAAGGACAAGGGAGATAGAGAGCCTTAAAATCAGGACAGAAAAATGGATCAAAGGTAGAAATTTGGGAGAAAACGACAAGGACAAGGGAGATATAGAGCCTTAAAATCAGGACAGAAAAATGGATCAAAGGTAGAAAGTGAAAGAAATGCATAATAGATCAGGATGAAACAGATATATGAAAAGACATTAGACAAAAGGAACAGATCTGGTAGGAAAACGACATTATCTTAATGACTATTTCAATAAATGACAAGTGACGATTTTCATGCGCCGCACGGAAACTGAATCACTATCACTTAATTCCACAAGGGGGCAGTACAACACCACGTGCTTGAAGGTTTCCCTCAGGCCGGGGGGATGATGGCTTAATAAAACATGTTTCAGAAGAGCACTGGAGGAAGACATACATGTTCTAGGGAGAATATAGCAGGACCTCTATTTCCTCTCCCCTGAAAGTTCCCTCCTGTCTGGAAATAGCTGCTGAAGCGAAAAACAAGGCCTTGTGGTCCGCTTTTCCCATGGCACGGTGACCTATCTATGAGTGGCATGTCCTCGGGAGGGACCGGCTCCACACACACACACACACACAGTCCGTAAATCATCCTGATATGGGTCAGCATGGCTTACGCAGAATAATACATTGGCATATTCCAGTACAATTACCGGCACAAAAGGATTTATCACCTCTAGTGAGGGCTCCACGCATGGAGCAGGCTCTTCTGTGATGTCCACAGAATCTCTGCTTATATCAGCATTGGGAGAGCCCATAGGGCTGTCCCTTTCCCGCTCCCCATCCTGTCCACCAGGGGACCTCCACGGAGAACCTCCAGAACTCGACCTGTCAATGCCCAGCGCCAGAGGGTTGAGCTGGGGTGACCTCGTAGCCATGTCTTCCGCCTGGAGTCTTTCCTCCATGTCCAACTCTGCCTCTAGCTCCGCCTCCTCTTTGGCCTCCTTGTTGCTCTCCTCGAGGTGCTTCATCAGGACCGCAATGACGACATTGACCAGAACAAACTGAGCGGTCAGAACGAAGGAGACAAAGTAGATGGGAGAGACCACAGTGTTGTAACAGGTCCCGGTTTCGTGAGCGCAGTCCCTTAAAGTGTCCTAGATGAAAGCATGAGTAAATCAGTTAAAGCTTTGCCAACAACAGATCGTAACAGAGGACTCTGCAAAAGCCTAATAGAATAGTCATTTATCCACACGAGTGGGAAGGCTGTGGGTCAGTCCTGAAATATCTCAATGACTATTGGAAGACCATGACGTCTCTGTACAGACATTCATGGATGTGAGATGAATAACCCTTATTAGTGATTCCTAAACCATTAGTTTAGCTCAACAATAACATTGACCTTGAACTTTAGTGACATATTAATGGTGTTTGGTCACATCTGTAATGGCTTTGTAAAATGGAAAGTTTTTTTCAATATGTTAAGCCCCAAACTTTTCTTCAACCATAAGATCAAAAGTAGCCACAGTGTGTCCACAGCAGGATACCAACTTGGCATTATTCTGATGTTAGTATTTCAGTAGCCTAGCCTCACAGGAATGCGAATATGGCCGCTACATGAAGGCATAGATGACCAAAGTTACATTATGGTTAAGATCAAAGATCACGGGCACAGAAATAGGCCATTTCTTCAGGCATCTGGTGTGAAAGCCAGATGCACATCTTCGTCCATCCTTCCCCACAACCTCCCCACTCTCAAAATGAATGCAGGCATTGGAGTCAAGTGTGTTGAAAAAAATGTCTGATCTAAGCGTGATTTTGTGGCGCTTCAGGGCGTGCAACTGCCCACACGTTTGCTCTCAATCAGCTGTTCCATTTATGTGCATATACATATACTCCGATGCTAGTTTTGTTTCACCTTCATGATGCCATTCCAGTTGTCTCCCGTGGAAACTCTGAAGAGCAGCAAAAAGGCCATCCCAAAGTTTTTAAATGTAGCATAGCGCCCCAGACCTTCACATGGGTGGAGCTCATCGCAAACTGAGGAGGTAAGGAGGGACAAAACACACAGGCACAAAGACAGAAATTGGGACTTTTTAGTTAGCAGTAAGGTTATTAAACTACTCGTCTCTACAGCTACAAGCGCCTATCAACATTAGAGAAATCCATCCAAAAGGTCATTGAGATTAAACCCACATCTGAGAGGACTAAATATTTGGAGTATGGCTGTGCATGAAGTGCCTTTATAAGTGCCTGTGTGCAACTGTCCTTACTCAAGTCACCAAACAGCTCCACTCCCAGGGCTGCAAAGATAAAGAAGAGAAGCATGAAGAGAAGCCCCAGATTCCCCACCTGCAGAGAGACAACAGGAAGAGAGAAGGATTAGTTAGAGAAAATAAATCAATGAAGAAGGAAAATAAACACCTTAGAAAATAAATAAAGGGCCATAATGATACAACCAAGAGGAATATGCATATTTTTAAACCTCTCCAAAGTCAAATTTAAGGATGACTTCAATAATGTGCTTTTCAGCCTATCTCAGCCGGCAACGGGCAAGAGGCAGGGGACACCCCCGGATGAGATGCCGGGTCACCGGAGGGAGAAACAGAACCAAAAATAGAAATGCCTTTGTGGTTCAACGCTACAGACAGTTAACGAGACATGTGTTAGCATGCTGAAGAGCAATGAAGAAAAACACAGATGAGGAATAGAAAGCGAAACCAAATGGTCGCTGTGGTTGTACTTAAATCGGTCGAGTGTTCACCTGAGGCAAGGCTTGCATAACGGTGTCCAGCAAAGCTCTCATCCCCACCGCCATCTTCAGGAGCTTCAATACTGTTGGGACACACAGACAAAAGGGAAAAGTGTCTCAATAATACGAGGGTGGTTCAGCCTTACATAGGCCTGGAAGCCGTCACCTGTGAAACAGGGAGGGCAGTGTGGCTGTGTGACAGTGTGAGGGGAATGAGCTGCTCGGCGGAGGTAATAATCAGGAAAAATGGGAGTGCTCTGATTTTCCATTCCGTCTCTGGTCTCCCCTCTACTTCCTGCTTCGTCGGCTCCCCTCCCGCAGTTACGCTTATTTGCCTGGACCGTTGGCCTGTAGCACTCAAGCAGTGTCACGTTTTCTCTTCTGATCATTCCCTCTTAGCGCCTCCAATCCTTTCCCACATTTAGCCTCCCTCCAGATATGCTCATTTATCTCAGCCAATATAAAACTCTCCTCCATTTATTCCTCTGTCATTATACCCATTCACTTCATCTAAACCTTTTTCCATCCTGACATCAATTGCTTCTTTTTTTCAACCCCATCTTCTTCCAATCTTCTTCTCATCTCTTTTCAGGTCAGAAATTATTCGTCATCCTTGACTCTGCCTTTATTCTTTCTCTCTCTCATTTCTCCTCAGATCATTGCAGCTTTGTTGACTTTCACACGTCTTTCTTTATCACCCACCTTTCTCACTCTCCTTTTCTTTGCTTGTTTGCTTGTTTGCTCTTTGGCACTACCTTTGTTAGCCTAGTGCATTTCTTTGTCCAATCTGTTTCGCTCACACCCTGCCTAAACCCCGCAGATATTTGTCAAGCAGAAATGACTACAACAGGAATACCAAGGATGTGGCAGCATAAGAACAAATTTCAAATAGGAAACCGGCGTGGAACAGAGCGTGCCAAAGAGGATAGACAGACGGACACAGTGTGGGGCTGATACCTCGTGCGATCCTCAGCACCCTCATGATTCGGATAATGGTGGGATTGATAGGCAGAGAGGCCTCCTCAATCTTCTCCAGCGTGATGCCCATAATAGACAGCAGCACAATGACCAGATCCAGCTGGTTCCACCTACGAACACACATACACCCATCAAATCCAACAAAATATCAATGCTCTCCACTCTAGTCTGCACGAGTCACTTTGGTTTTCACAATTGTTCCAGATGTCAGTTCCAAAGTTTTCTCATCCCGATATCATTGGACGATTCTGCTGCCGTCCTACGGTGCTTGTAATTTTCGAGTCACTGCAATAAATGTGCACTGAACAAAAAGTCTGGAAGAGAATGAGTGTACAAATAGTGGGCAAAGATGGGTGCCAATCACAATTGTCATTTTCCATTGATTCATTTTCACAAGCAGGAGTTCACCAGTTCACACTTGGATTAACAAACAGAAAACATAGAATTGAAAACTCACAGAGACGATCGCAATAGTCCCTTTGGTCCGAGCCAGTTGTTTCCATCTGTTTGTGTGTAAATGTGTGCGAGTGTGAAGCAGTGTAATATCAAACTGGACTACTGCCAATTCCAGAATGGATAATGATCCACACTGGCAAAGAGAAAGAGCATCATGGAGCCGTTTGTGGTCGGTTCTGCTCCCACAATGTGATGCCTCCACTGGGGTGTGTTTTTCAGTGTGTGTTTAAATAAATCTGATGCCTGCTATTATACATTTGTGCTGCTGCAATCGTGTTTGGACATTATGTGTGGTTTGCAGTGGGACGCCAAGGATTTCAAAGCTATGAAATCATCTGAGGCAGCATGTTTTATGACCGTTTAATGAGGCCGTTTATATTCATGCAGGCCTCTGAGCACCTTAGAAAAGGTTCATGTAAGTTCTCAGAACTGCCTCAGATTTTCCGCATGACTCAGAAGTTGAAGAACAGTACCTTTAACCGACAATTTACTTTCAATATCGGATCCATGACAATGTAAAAAAGAAAAACGGAGTGAAATATTTATGCAGCATTTCTCCCTGATCTGTGCTCAAGACTTTTGGGCATTACTTTAGAGAGGGAGTCAGTACTGACTTGTCTTTGAAGAAGCGCCGGAAGCCGAAGGCCACCAGTTTGAAGACAGACTCCAAAACAAAGATGAGAGTAAAGACGTAGTTACAAATCTTCAATGCTTCCGTCAGCTCCTGAGAATGTCAGAGAGGCGGGTTAAAGATTGATCAACTTGACAAAGATCCATCTCATCTTATCTCTCTAATCATCCTTCTTTCATGCATCCACAGAGTCTTTCTTTGTGCGTTTCCTGTCATCCACCTCCTTTTCATGTACTCAGTGATAATATTTCTAAAACAAGTGGATCAGAACTCTAACCTCCAATCTCTACCAGTTGGTGAAGTATTTCCAATAAGTGGTTCTTGTTCATACAAGCTCTTGTAATACACTTGGGCCTTACCTGTATCCCATGACAGTTTAAATCAGCGATGCACATACTTTTCTGGCTTAAGAGTTACTTTTAAAATGACAGTCAAAATGATCTACCAGCAACAAAATTCTAAACATATATATATATACACTGAGTATACCTTATATTTAGAATATGTGTTTTGTACCTTGCTTAACAACATTAACCCATATAGCAAAATACCATGTTGTACATATTTTGACCATTTCCTACTCTGATGCCTTGAACCGAATGGAATCAGTCAGGGATGGATTGTTGGTAACCAGTGCCAACCAGACTTTCAAATGATCGTCAGTCATAGTGGAACAACAACTCCTTATTTTCCGCCCTTCTCCATTTATGTCTTGTTGCAGTATCCCAGTTCTTCTCAGGTTGCCCTGGTTCCCTAACACCCAACGCGGACCTTGTCATCCAGGGGGGATAATATTCATAATATTTATAGTAATTAATATAATTGTTATTTTTTGGTACCCTTGCTAGCAACACTATTCAGAGATACATAATTGCATAACCCGACTTCCCGCCCCCCTTCTGACCTCAGGCTGCTGGTAGTGCTCCATGGACATGGCGATGACGTTGAGCCCGATGACGATGGTGATGAACAGGTCCAGGTATTGGCTGGTGCACATCTTGTGAATGAGCAGGCGGATGGGGGAGTAATCGGAGTAGTAAGGCTTGCTCTGAGCTTCTGTTGGAAGTGGGAAGTAGTGGGGGGGTGGGTGCAGGGGAGCGGGGTAAAGACGAAGAGGAGGAGGAAGTGGCATTCAAAAAGTGAGATAGGAGGAAATAAATTGGAATACCGCATGATAAATCTGCTGTTGATGGCCGGAAAGCTGCTTTCCAAAAAAAAGAACTCTGGTTAGAGAAACAACCTCCTGTAGGCTTGATTGTATAAAAGTCAATAAAAGCTTTATTCACTTCTGGAGAGATGTGTAATTGAATTAGAAAAAGGGAAGGCAGGTCAGATAAGACAGAGAAAAGTCCAGAGTCCAGTTAAACCCATCTGTAATCTGTCTCCCCTGATCAACAATAATTTAAATGAAATGTTCGGTCCAGAGATTTCTAGCCCATTGATTGTCACGTGACTCCGCCTTCCTTTTTACTTTCACTTCTCTCAGGAAAAAAGATGAAACTTTGTCCTTGCCTGTCCATCCTCACCTCCTCCCTCAATTGAAGAAGGATGATTGGACAGGCACGGTGGGATGAGGGAAAGAGAGGGAGCGGGCACACCACTTATCACTCCTTTAGTCCAACAGGAAAGAGACGGTCCAGGTCACATGAGAAAGTAAGCAATGCACATCAGCTCTTGATGCACACCCAAAAGCCCTTTAGTGGGGGTTCCGCTGCCTAAAGGTCTTTCCCAGGTGTGCTGCCGCATTTGCAGCTGTGCAAAGATTTCCACGTGAGTGTGTGTGTGTGTGTGGTTCATGGTTTGCGACTCGTCGCTTCCCCATCGGAGAAACTCCAACAGATTAAGGAAGAAGACAGGAGAGCTGAGTAAGCGAGGCCTGTTATTCCATTCCTCCCACGGTGTTAATCCCGTATTATGGGTATTAAAATTCATCTCAAAACCCTGCCAGATATATATTCTCTGTTAATGGAAATGCCAAAATATTTTCACAGCATAAGGTACATTTTTATTTACTAATTGTTTTACTTCATCAACCTTCAGATTAAACTGCTGCCATTGAAAGTAAACGGGGGGGTTGTCGATTTACGACCTATGCGGAACCTATGCAGTTCAACTTTACGACCACAAGGCGTGTTTACAATGTTACAATGGCTACTAACCCTAATCCCTATATTCCCAAAGGCGATGGATTAATTTGGATGCAAGGCTTTTATACTGAAATCTTAAGCAGGAAGTGGTCAGTAGCTTGAAAATGAAAGACAAAACAGGAAAAGTTGATTTTAGAATCAGCATGTTCAGTCTTTTTAGCAAAGGGACACTCCACTAATTTTAAATTTGAGCTGTTCAGATCACTCGCCATGAAAGCTTTGGGGAACTTTCTACGATTTGGGAGAATAATGATGTCACTGTCACTGTGGAAGACAAGGTTATTTATTGGAGGTATAACCCTTGCGGGATGCAACAGCCTTATTAATTGAGAGTTCGTATTTATGAGGTCGCCCATCATCTGTGGATGAGCAAACATTATTTATATTCTGTTCTACTTACTGTGTGCAGGTGCACGGCACACTAAGGTAGGCAGACATGCTCCCATAGCAGCAGCCTCTTCGTGTTTCCTCTTCTGTTACAATTGGCTGAAATGTCTGGAGACTTTTCCTCTTTAAAACATGGGATATATGGTGCCCCATTAGAACATATTTAAATAGAGAACAAAGGAAAATAGTTGAATACAGTAAAACTGAGGTGCAGTTTTCCTAAATACACCGAGGGCATAAGGGAACACTGCGCTAACATTATAGATAAAGGGGACTAAAACGTTTTTGTTAAAGCTCAACCAGTCTCCAGAGGAAATACACGAGAATAAAGTGTAGGAGGAAAAGGCTAAAGTTTAAGAAGTTAAATTACACCAGCTCTCCTGCTCTTACTTCCACTGCTCATTTCTTCTCAGCTCAGGGGAAAAAGGAGAACCACGATCATTGAATAATGTCCCAGCTGGCAGTCAGAATGTTTCTTGAGGTCACAAATGAAAGATATGAATGAGAATATTCGCTACTTCTGTGAGGTGACAGCCTCCTCTCCCTCCCTCTTCTCTCAGCTCCCATCATTCTGAAAGGAAGGGAGCTGAGGCGACCCACAGAAACGAGCTGCGTTGGTTTGGCTAAACAGATTAAAACTACACTTAATATTAAGAAAGACAACATTATGTCCACTGGATCTGGCTGCAGGAAATGCCATCGATTCAGATTGTGTATGTCTGAAGTGTGGAATCACTTGTCCATATTAATTTGTAATTGACTAGAAGTTCATATCTGATGGTCGTCAGCACAAACCTTTTTTGAGCGATGTGCCACATTAAGGACACAACTGTGGCAGATCCACATGCAGAAATTGGATGGCAGCCTAGTTATCCTGATACTCCTGAATACGGCTGCTAACGGCTGCTACACTGGATCGTTTTCCGAGGACACTGAAGCAGCAACAGAGCCCTAAATGAGCATGAATCAGCCGGATCCTTTGGACATTTAAGTTTTTAAGCTGGAGGGAGATCCAAAAAAACCCCAGTTGAAAAACTGCTGGAGGTCTGGCAGACAAGAAGAAGAACACACAAGACATAAATAACTCCCTTTCTAAGAATGACCACTATATATCTTACTCCACCTTGCAGGATGTCCAACTTTCCTGTTGTGGAGGAATTTGCCACACACACAAAGATAGTCCATGCATTTCCAAGTGGGTCTTTGTTGGGAAATACAGATGCAGGAATGGTCCTTGGTTGCGGGACCAATGAGAAGGAAGAACACAGCACTGGGGCGGCACTGTGTCTGGATTTTATGATTCCGGAACATGGTGGACCTACAGCTGCCAAAAACTCTGTGATTGCATGAGGTTGTCTCGGCTGACCAAGACGTTCAAAATGTCACAAGACGCCGCTGTGGTGCGTTCACCGGTACGGTATTTGGTCTTCACTGCATCACTTGTCAGTGTGTATGAAGGTTCTGCTGGGTTGGTAGTCCCACCAATAGTTGAATAGATTACAGATTACACCGTGGTGAGGAGTGTGAACTAGTGAGTGAAGGGACTAGGTGAGATGTAGGGACTAGAACAGACTCGGGCATGATGACATGGAAGGCTGTACAGAGAAGAGCAGGGCTCAAAACAGCAGCAACAGTGTAATGTATAGCTGGATGGACGGGAGAGGATCAATAGATTATATTACTGATATCTTTACAGATCTGATACAGCCCTTTGATCAGATGTGGCTGCTCCCTTTTTGTCCCCGCCCCTCGTGGTGATTAGCTCAGAGGTAGACCTCGAGACTCAGTGTCTGCCAAGAAAATCGCGTGTGAACGTTCACTTGAGAAGTCTGGCAAACAGTGAGTCGACAAGAAACACAATTGTCAACATAAACAGTTGCTGTGAATCAATAAAGAAAATAAAAATAAAATAAAATCCTGCATGCTCTGCTGCCTTGCTTTAACGTCCAATAGAGAGAGAGAGAGAGTCACAAGAACAGCGAGCAAACAGACAAACGAGAACCGATTTAAAGTGGGACAACAACAGAGAGGAGAGACGGCGCAAATCAAGGAGTCCAGAAGAGAAGAGGCAAACAAGCAAGGAAACATGACATCATTTAAAATGACAGCGCATGATAACGCACACACAGAAATACACATTCATCGACACACATCCCAACACAGATTGTGCCGGTCCACACGATAAACTGACACACCTCTTTCTGAGTCATACTTGAGCAGGATGAACCAGTTGAAATGGCGGACTGATGGTGAAGGCGAGTGATTGGACGGCGTGAGTGGGGGGCGGAGGTACACGCATAACAACGATGACAGTGCAGATTGATGGGAAGCTTTTCGAGCAACATAATAACACAGGGCTTTACCATTTCAGATTCTTTGTTCACTAAACTTATACCTTTTATCTTCCTGTGACTATATGCAAGAATTAAAAAATAATAAAAATATGAAAACCAATCAAAGTAAAAAGGTTAAACCATGTCAAACCAGGTTTGACACTATTATCAGCGCTGAAGACTTCTGATTGCAAAAAGCAAAGACGAAACACACTTTCTCCATGAACGTGGACTTCAAATACAAATTTCCAGTCCCAACACGGGAGAGGGCAACCATTAAAAACAGACTGGAACCTGTTGCTTTGGGTTAATAAAGCTCACGCGTCATTGTCTGGTTTCTATGCTCGGGGCCTGATCTTGGATGTAAAGCTTATTGTTTGGTCCTCTCATTTCGTTCAGTGCAAAAGATCATCAGTATGAGTTTTGTTGTATTTCTACACATCAAACATTCATAGCAAGTATTGCACAGACTCCTCTCCTACAAATGACAAGTTGTCCTATTACGTATTTATTTGACGCTCTCCAACACAAGTAATCGTTAATGAACGTTGCCCTGAAGCGTTGCTTCTTATTTTATGACTTTGGTCTTTTTCATGTCGGGTACAAAAATGCAGCTCATATCCATCAACACCGTCATTAACATCTCCAGAATTATAAATGGGTTGAAGCATATTTTCAGGTCCAATGTTAGCTCGAGAAGCACTATTAATAAGTGACGCGCTTCCTACCCGAAACACGGCTCACGGGATCTGGTGGCATCACAGTTTTATGCCACCAAGCAGGATCTTTCACACTTCTTGCCCAGATACATCACCATTTTCTACTCTTTTTTCACCTCTCTCTCTCTCTCTGAAGGCCTGGTGTTAATAATTACATTTCCAGGAAATTGGAACAGAAAATACAGTGGTACCTCTGCTTACGAATGTCTCTACATCCGAAAGTTTCAGGTTACGAAGTATCTGAATGGGAAAATATTGCCTCTCGTTACGAAGGCGTTTCAGGATACGAAGTCAAAAATAGCTGCTCGTAGCTGCTCTGCCATTGGCTATCGCCTAAAATCTGCCTGGCAACCCGTTGCGTATGCGTGTATCCCAGCATGCTATTCGTGTCCCCCTCGTGTCACCCGGAAAAAGTGTTGACAAGTCGGGCTATTGCTCATTATGATGACGTCTGCCTCGCACATTTCCGACGGATTGTCAAAAGCCGGCAAAAGCAGACGTCATTGGATCAGTTTTTCAAGAAACGCGAGGCAGAAAACACCGCAAAGGACCAGTAAACAAAGAGGACAAAAAGTAACAGCTAAAAGGTAAATTAATATTTTTAAAAAATATCATACTTTTGCGGGGCTTGGAACGGATTAGTGCATTTACATTCAAAATGCGTCTCTACTTACGAAGTTTTCACGTTACGAAGCTACTCCCAGAACGGATTAAATTCGTAAGTAGAGGTACCAGTGTAGAGGCGATATGGAACATCTGTTATATTCATCTTTGTTTGAAGCCTGACCCATATATATTTGCTGCTTGCCCCCTCTCTCTCTCCTGTCTCTCGCTCGCTCAGCTATTCCGCCATATGTTGTTTGATGAGAACGATGCCATTATTCTCGTCTTCTTGCTGGCAGCCTACCGACACCGGAGATTAGCACTCAAACATCGGGAGTAACTTTGTTTACCCACCTCAAGGTGAAGAGGATTCATGAATTTATATGGGACAAACAACAGTCACATTGTCCTCAGACTATCTACACATTTACAGCATCCTGTCAGAAAACTGTAAAATCATTTATAGACTGACCTGAGATACACTGTATTTGGTTGTCAGGCCTTCAACTCACACTAGTTCACACTCCACTTAGTTTAAGGTAGCAATTAATTTCATTCCAAAATGCTATTTTGTTTGTGTTTCATGCACAAGGCTGCACTAAAAAGGTCCAGCGAGAACCAGACTACCAGTTGGATATCAGAAATGTCAATACTGAAAGTTTCAAGTTCCTAAAAAAAAAAGAAATGGTTCTGCAAACAGTTTACAAGTACAAAAAAAAATGATTTCAGCAAGTTTGCTTTGTCCCGAGGATGCACACAATGTAAACACAACGCCGCGGGACACCGTGAACACGGTGCCTCAGTTGTGGTCACATGCTGCGCACAGTTTTGTAACTTGGAAAAGCCTCGAGTGGAAAAACAGCAGGAAGGAGCTGTTCTTGGTGGGATGCTGTGATTTACAGGACGCTCTATGGAGCTCTGCGGTTCCATTCTGTACTGCACGTGAAAATTAGGTTGTGCAAAACGCATGGTCCCAGTATTTAGCCTGACAACACGGGAAATCAGTGAGAATGTGCAAAACGGGTTACGAATCAACAGGATGACTCACGGTTGCAGCGTCACAAGAGTTGTGATACCTACAGGATCGACAAATCGGAAAAGTCGTGAGGATTATAGCTGATTCTGTCCATGTGCACGTCTCCTCCTGATAAAATGACTGTTGGGGGGGGGGGGGGGGGGGGGGGGGTTTCCCTGACAACGCGCTTGTGTGTGTCTTCACCACCTTTATTATTTTCTTTTCATCATCTGCATGTTTTCGAGCTCTCTGCTGTTGTAGACAGCCAGACAAAAATAAAATAAAATCTAAAAAATAAATATGTATATTTATCTGTTTATATGTATTTATCATTCTAATGTATGTCAAGGCTAAACCTAAACACCTTTGATTTTGGATTTATTTTATGACATGGATATGAATGCCCTGAGATGAATGATTAAAAATGATTCTTTGAGGAAAGATTTAATTCAAACAGCTGTGTACCGAGTCCACCGACATCACCAGTGTGACAGGACAACAGCTTTTAGAGTACGATATCTGATGTTTGAAATAGATCTACTTTTCCCTTCCTGTTTTTTATTAGAAATGGAGTGTTGCCTTTGTCGATAAATTGTGCATGCCACTATGCCTGATAAAAGTATAACATTTCCCCTGTACTGTCTAATCTGCTTTGGTTTACGTAGTGAAAACTTGTGATCTGCATGGTTTCTTTCCCTAAAGTCAGTGTGATTTTGATACCCCCCCCCCCCCCCAAAAAAAAGCATAACCACACACAGAGAACTGAGAACAGAGTCTGTCGTGTTAAAGTCTTGTATTTTGTACGCCTACAATCTGCCCGCCTACAACTTCCTTGCAGAGTGTCGTTCATTCCAACCGAACATAATCCTGGCAGCGTTTACGCTTTTTACAAATTGAAAATGTACAAGTTGGCAGTTTGCAGACATTTCTATGATGGATGGCTTGATGGTCTTTGTAATGAATTATGAAATACTATCTTAGTACTGTTGCTGTGAGGTATGCTTAAAAACATTCAGGTAATGAAATGCAGCATAATTATATATATTTTTATATTAAATGTACCGTATTTTCCGGATTATAAGTCGCGGTTTTTTTCATAGTTTGGTCGGGGGTGCGACTTATAAATCGGAGCGACTTATATATGCTTTTTTTACAAAATCTGTGAGCGCAAAGACAGTAGCCTACACATTTCTATAACAGGTGTTACAGGGAACTCTGTGACCCGTCAGAATCTGTCGCGGTTTCTGGAGGTTCAGAGTTATCTGTCACACCTGTTATCTAAAAACACAAATTAGAAGGGCTGATTGAAAATGGCGCCGAAAAGAAAGTCATATTCCGCGGCTTACAAGCTTCAGATAGTGAAATATGGAGCCGAAAACGGCAATCGAGCAGCAGAAAGAAAGTTTGGAGTGAGCGAAAAACTTGTAAGGGACTGGAGAAAAGCGGAGGTTACGCTTACTGAAATGAAGAAAACAAAGAAAGCTAATCGCGGGCGACAAGCTAGGTGGCCGCAGTTGGAGGAACGAGTTCACGCATGGGTGCTTGAACAACGTGCTGCTGGGAGAGGTTTGTCAACGGTGCAGTTGCGTCTCCACGCCCAAGTGGTTGCCAGGGCGGTGAATATAAACGGCTTTGCGGGAGGACCTTCTTGGTGTTACCGCTTCATGCAGCGCAAACGCCTCTCTATCAGAGCTAGGACGACACTGTCCCAAAAACTGCCAGCGGACTTCCAAGCCAAGGTTGACAGTTTCCGCGCGTTCATTGAAAAGCATGTAAGTGATCACAACGTGACACCGGATCATATTATTAACATGGACGAGGTCCCCCTCACTTTTGACATCCCCATGGGCCGAAGTGTGGCAGAGAAAGGGCAAAAAAGTGTGAATATCGTTACAACTGGTCATGAGAGATCACACTTCACAGTGGTGCTGGCATGTTGTGGAGACGGATCAAAACTGCCACCGATGGTCATTTTCAAACGAAAAACCATGCCAAAAATCCAATCCTCCTCAGTTGAAGTCGCCGTGAACGCGAAAGGGTGGATTGATCAAGAAATGATGAACTTGTGGCTCACAAAGTGCTACAATAAGCGACCGGATGGCTTCTTTAGAGCACGCAAAGCTCTGCTTGTGATGGATAGCATGAGAGCGCACATCACACCACAGTTAAAAAACAAATTAAAAGTTCTCAACTCCATACCTGCCATCATCCCTGGAGGCTTAACCAAAATACTCCAGCCACTTGATATCTCCGTGAATAGGAGCTTTAAGTCAGTTTTGCGTAACCTGTGGGAGCAGTGGATGACGGATGGAGAGCACAGCTTCACGGCAACCGGGAGAATGCGCCATGCAACTTTCCTGGAAGTCATTGAATGGATTGACAAAGCATGGGCTTCAGTGACAACCGCAACCATCCTGTCGGGATTCAGAAAGGCTGGAATAATTGGAACTGCAACTGACGACGAGTCTGATGTAAGCGACGTAGAAGAGGAAGCGGCGTCTTGTCTACCTGCCGAGTTGGGGGAGTTGTTCAAAAGTGACACCAAGGATGAAGATTTCCTTGGATTTCGTGATTCGGAATAAAACCTGATATTTTGGTAAACGTGTTAGCATGTTCTTTGTGCTATATGTTGTTTGGTGTTGGATTTTATCAAATAAATTTTCCCCAAAAATGCGACTTATCCTCCAGTGCGACCTATATATGGTTTTTTCTTCTTAATTATGCATTTTTTGGCTGGTGCGACCTACAATCCGGAGCGACGTATAATCCAAAAAATACGGTATATTAAATTCTCAATAAAAAAGGATAAACTGTGCATATGTGTGTGTGTACACAGTAATATATCACACTGTATGTAACTGTATACATATTGTACTGTACCTGTATACATATTGTACTGTAATAAATAGTATTCCTCATTTAGAAACTATAAAAATGACACAATCAGAGTCAAGTTAAAATAATTTAATAGCTGTCTGTTTTTTTAAATATGCTACTGGCTCTAAAAATACTGGTTGCCAGGGTTATAGATTCTTGTACATCCTTTTCTGCCACTGGGGCACAAAGCTCTGTGCAGCATACATCATGTGCAACGTTGTGCATCTTCTGAAGTGTCACACGCAGCCGACACCGACTGCAGAAAGCATGACTCATCACAACAAGTAGTTGCTCAAACTGGGACTCACTTCACTTCAATCCTGAGGGGACTAGTTCCATCCTTCCGTGTGTGTGTGTGTGTGTGCGTGTGTGTGTGTAACTCCTTGTGTGTCTAGTTGCGAGCTTTTCTACCTCCGAGTCTGCAGTGGATTTTTTGTGTGTATCTGATTGATTTACCATCATTTTTCCAGCTTGTCAAGCACCTCACACACACACACACACCTACACACACACGGTTCTGTGATCCAGCGCTCTTTAATGGAGGCCAATTATCTTATTAATTATAACAAGATGATGCTTGGGAATGTTAGCAATGCAGAAATGCTGTTTGTCCAATAACCATAGAAACCCCTAACTAACCCTAACTCTTACCATAACTGTAGTCAACTGAAACAAACACTGAAAGAGAAACAGAAGTTAAGAGATGATTCCAAATTGTTTTATTATATTTTCTTAAGCTTTGGTCATCACCCCTCTTGGTATAAATAACCCCAGGCTTAGCATGCCAGGTAATGAAAGTGGTCAGATGATCAGAAAGGTTGGCTAAGTTTAAGCGGTACTTTCAGTACCATTTCCAATCCTTCATCAAGGTTTCAAAAAAGCTAAAACACTGCAGACCACTGATTGGTCAGAGATATTCAACACTTGATCAACCATCCTCTATAGGGATGGATCATGATGGCGAAATACTCCTACTACTTCTACTACTACTGTACTCTCAGCTTGTCCTGTGAGGGGTTGCCACAGCAACCCAACCTTCTCCACTTTACTCTGTCCTTTGCATCGTCCTCCCCAACACAAACCACTCTCATGTCCTCCCTCACTACGTCCATGTCTCTTCTCCTGGGTCGACCTCTAGCCCTGTTCCCTGGAAGTTCCATCCTCAGCATCCTTCTACTGATATAGTCCCTGTCTCTCCTCTGGACATGTCCAAACCATCAATGTCTGGTCTCTCTGACCTTGTCTCCAAAACGTCTAACCTTTACTGTCCCTCTTATTGTCTCATTTCTAATCCTATCCAACCTGGTCACTCCCAAGGAGAACCTGAGTTTGCATAAAGTCAGTACCACGTTGGGGAAACACATCCTGGTTTAACATTTTTCTCATACAAATCTGGTTTGATATAAGTTTTGAACCTTGAGTCATGTATATTAAAATACTGTACAATGACAAACATAATAATTAACTTCTGATCCCAGATATGCATGAATAACCAGCTAATGAGAAAATTGTTCCATTTATGTTTTGTACCAAATTCTCATAAATTTCATCTGGGATTTATGATAATTAGTGGATTACCATGCTAATATGCTAAATTAAGACGGCAGCTCTAGCATGGCTTTTACACATCTTTTTGGAGATGGAATATTTCTTGTTTTTCAGCCTTGCTGTCCTGCATGAAAGGTACAATCTCGTACTACGGAATGTAGAAACATGATAAAACCGTTTAACCCCATACACAGCAAGGTCACGGGTTTCATTTCTGGTCTGTGGAGTTACTCGTTCTCCTAATGTTTATTTTGTTTCCACTATTAAAAAACATTATATTATCAAATATTATCAGAGCAAAGGACGGTCATCTGATATTCTGCAGTATCTCCTGGATGAATTACAATGGGATCATAGTACCCCATCCTTGCCTCAAGACATCCCCAAATCAGTTTCCATGCTAACCTTACTCAACATGAGCATTCTTCTGTGGTGGCGCAGCAGTGCCGTGCCAGTGACAGTGGACAGTGGATGGATCGTGAACGACGTGGAAGAGCTGTGAAAGACAAAGCCATGACAGAGAAAACAGGAAATAGCATGTCCAGCGGACTTGGGGCTGATGGGAGAGAGGCAGGGGGGCGGGGACGCGGGATGGGGCCCTACCTCCCGTGATCATTGAACTCATAACCCTCGCCACCATGGTGTGTGGTCGTGGTCGGTGGTGGTGGGTTTAAAGGGACACAGATAACATGCTGGAAACTCTGTACCTTTCAATGTGCCTTCAGAGAGGGCCCAACTCACCCCCGGAACCATTACATCTAGAGGAATGAGACCATGTTAGTCAGAAATAAGCAGAAAAAAGCAAGGAAGGATTGAGAGTTAGCATCAGGAGAGAGTCAAAGAGACAGAAAGAGGGAAAGAAGGATGGAGTAAGACTAGAAGGAAGCGATGAAAGATAAAGCTGGTTTATGTTCCTGTGTTTCGTCTTTCCATTTATTCTGAGTCCACCTCTTGGGATTTTTTATTTTGTCACAATCGGAACCTCGAAGATGGTCAAACCAACCACCTTGAAATAATAATATCGTGATACACCATTAAGTCCCTTTTGGCATTTCTATTATACTGTAAACCTAGCCTTGTCTTCTTCACCAGACAAATTACGTAGAAAAAAAAAAAAAGTTTACTTTTCAACCAAAAAAGAAAAACCCAAAACTGGAAGAAGACTTCAAAAATATTAAAGGTTTTATGTGATTTTGAGAAAAAGGAAGAAACCTGAAGATACAGTAGGAAGTGAACACGAGACGCAGCGTACAAAGCTCTGGCAGTGCCTCTCCGGCTCGGATAACCTGGGCAGATGCTCCAGAAAAAGGAATATCAATGACCATCTGTATTTCTCAAGAGTTGGACGGAAACATTCCTGTTCCTGTTAATTTATTGTGTCATATAGATTTTTCCAGCCTCAGAAATAAGTGATGTCCACTGCTCCTTGTGGAAGTTTAAAAAGAATATGGCTTTCATTTACTTGGAGAAAATACTGGAAGTTAATTCATAAAAATTCTAATGCTTGCAGATGCTGTATTTTTTTTTTACGTGAAGGAGGCAGTGGAAGAATAAAACTCAAACCAAGCAGTTTGTCGTTAACCCCTATACAGCCGGAAGGGAGGGGGAGCAGGCAGGGAATTTACGAACTCCGAGAGATCTCACCCAAAGTGATGACGGCGCTAACAAAACATTTATTTTTGGTTTTTTGTATTCCTGCCCCGACGGCTGTACTAAACCACATGCAGAAGAGGGGAGGGAGGGGGGGCTGTCATTTTTCTTTAGGGCAATTATTACGATGACCAACTCCTCCCCCAACAGCTCCATATAGCCGCTATCATGCAAGGCCCATCTGTCAGCACTCACTTGGCATGCTAAGACCCCCCCCCCCCCAAGCGAGGAACCTACGGTATATACCAGGCATTTGGAAGAAAGGGTGGGGAGGGGGGGGGATTCAGCTTCCTTAGCTCTGCAAACCGGCTAATTACGGCAGCTTCTCTTAACATCCAGCTTGGTTCATTTTATGCTGGAGTTGAAGAGGAGCCTTCCCGGTCACTAGCAGGGTACGCAGAGCAAGAGATGGTGAACACCAGACTGCACCGTAAAAACTAGCCCGAAGGCCTACAAGAAAAAGCAAAAAAGAGCGCGTCCCACCACAGCGCAGCAACTGTAGTTGGTACTGGCTCACTAACGGAGTTTTTCTGAGATCAGCCAAACCAAATCAAAAAGCAAAAAAAGGCTCAGGCTCAGATCAAGCAGGACTCAGAAAGATGTGGAAAGACTACCGACCAGCCAGCTCCTTCTCCTTACTCCGTCTCTTTTTCTCCATGCGTTTCAATCGCTTCTCCTCCCTGAGTTTGGCCTCTTCGGCCTCTTGGTGGCGTCGGCACTTGTGGAAGTTCTCCACCACCACACCCACAAACATGTTGAGCACGAAGAAGGCCACGATCAAGAGGAAGGAGATGAAGTAGAGCAGCATCCACGGGTTGAAGTTCATCACCGGCTGAAACATAAACAATGTAGGACATGTTATCGATATTTGCAAACTCCATTTACCAGAGGTACACAATTCTAAATGACTACAGACACACAGCAACCATATATATGTTTAAATGGATGGTATAGAGACGGTCTAGACACAATTGGCACGTGCTTATATGGTGTATGAAAGAAATACGAAATGCATTAACCTGTTGGTCAACTCCGACAGCGTCTAGTCCATCATACATGATATCCACCCAACCATCTTTAGATGCCAGAACAAACAGGGACATTAAAGCCTGAGAAATGAAAAGAGGAGAAGTGAAGCAGAAAAAATAACAAAAAACATGTATTTGTCCATTCATCAGAAATCTTCGGGTTTCATAGCCCTCACCTGTCCCAGGTTGTCAAAGTTGTATTTGTGTCTGACCCATTTGTAGCTGGCCAGCATGCAGTCGGACTTGTTGGTGACGTTTCTGACATCTTCTCCTTGGCAAACGAAGAACTTCCCCTTGAACAGCTGTAAAGAAAATATGGACAAGCCCTTTGCAGTGAACTTGAACAGAACACTAGTTTTAATAAAAAGGAAAAGGGGAAACATGGAATTTCACTTCAAAGTAAAAACTTTCCAGGTGGATTTATGTCGAACATTACTGCATAGCGCATAAATTATGATCATTTGGGTGTCAAAGTCACAAGAGGAGTGTATTTATGTTTTTGTTTGATACATAATTTATTATAATATAGAAATACTGAGTGAGTGATGGGAAGTGGGGAAGCTATTTCTGCTGAGATTTCACTACATTTAAGTATTATCAAGATGGAATGGGAGAAAGTGAAGAATTATGGGAATGTTTGTCACATGTAAAACTTGCAGCATGCTGGCAGGAAAACAGTGTTCCTGTATAACAGCTAGCTAGTCTGCGAATGTGCGGCCTTGTTATTTCCTCCTCTTCTCTGTCTGTCCTGTCTTCTCACCCATCCCTCTTACCTGTACTCCCAAGATGCCAAAGATAATGAAGAAGGCACAGCATATGACCACGATGTTGCCGATGGGCTTCAGGGATGACATCAGGGTCTCTACAACAAGCTTCAGCCCCGGGGCTCTGCTGATCACACTGGAAGACAGCATGCGATAGGATTTTAGCGTGCTGCTCTGGGTGTACTGGGGAATAAGTACTGGACATTCACTCTACTTTTCTCACCACATGGAGCACAGACACCTCCAACCCACAAACCCCCTCACCCCACAGGTGAGGTGCATGAAGATGCATGAGCACGCAATGCAACCCCACAACCACGCAAACTTCAAACTCAATATGAAGTTACAAAACGTAATAATATCTGCTTGCAGCTTTAATTTTGTTTTGTTTTCTGAAACAACTGTATATGAGTAACACATTTCTTGCGCTGAGCAACAAGATAAATTATGTGAGGCACCCAGTTTTCCTGCCTCATGGTCGGAGGCGCTGTGATCCTAGGGATTCTATTTGTGACTCATTGACTACATAAGAAAAACATGAAAATATAAAGCTTATTAAAAACAGATTGTGGGGCCCTGAGTTAGTCATTATCCTGCTCACTCCCTCAGATCACAATTTACCTGCAAAAAGGTGTTGCTGCTTCGTATATGAAACCCTGAGCCAATCGTTCTGCTTCCTTACATCATGTTCTCCCTTTGATCTCCATTCTGACACATATCTTGAAGTGAAAATGCTTATTAGGGATGAAGCTGCAAGTGAAGGGCGCGTGCTGTGATGGGCTCCTCCCAATAAAATGTATTTGCATGCGACACAAAAAAAGGGATGAGAAGGAGCAGGACGGAGGGAGGTGGGGAAAGAAAAGTTAATGCTCTCCCTTTTCCTCTGCATAATTTCAGAGATGTTGACAGGGTATCCTTGTTTTGTGCACGGAACAAAGAAGCCTGTCACGACGTAGAACACCTGCACCACCCATCTTTCCCCCTCACACCGAGCATAGAGAACATCAAGTCGGGCAAAGAGTAGCAGACAGCGCTAACACAGGGTGTAATTAAGAGATATGGGAGGATGGAAAATAGGGGGAGAGGAGGGCAAGGATATAGATGGAATAAAAGATGAGGCAGCTGCTATCTTTTTTTTTTGTCGAAACTTTGTTTCCTTTCTTTTCCAACTGTCTTCACACTCGATTTTATTTCAGCCGGCGGGCTGCTCAACGGCTTCAGGTAGCACACAAGCAGCACCAGAGTCAAACGCCCACACGTGACGAGAACAGACAGAGGACGCCCCGGAGTAACTCAGTCAACATGAAATGATGGATGTGATCGATGGGGGCCACTATGGGGGGCTATCAATAAAACAGCCTGTTGGCTCGACATGGTTTCACAAATACTCAGAGGTTGTTAGATCAGTCTGCTGTGTTGCAGCACAATTAATGGACACACAACAGCGGGGGGGGGGGGGGGGGGGGGTTAGTTTCTTGCAGCTGCATTGTAAATGACTGTAGGAGGTGCAGGAAGCTGACATAAAAGCACCATGGGGTGACGCAGGGTGTTAGCGTCCAGGCTTCCCTCAGGCCGACCCCCAGCACAGGCTGGAGGCTGGACAAATGGCTGTGGAGGTGTGCGTTTTCGTCCCATGGAACAAATCCAATGCATCATTCTGTTGCACACGCACACGCACACGCACACGCACACGCACACGCGCACGCACACGCACACGCACACGCGCACACACACACACCCACACGCACACACACGCTTGCTCTTCAAGAGCAAGAAGAGACCCATGCGCACACACATTGACACAAACACATGCAGCAATAAAAAAAAAATGATGATGATGCTGCATCATTTGCTGCCAGAGGGGAAAATAAACAAGTTCATATTTAATTTAAAGACAGTGAGCATGAATGTGCCACAAATTAACTTCAGTGGGAACAAGCTGATATTGAAACTCACACAGATGCATTATGGGTGATAAAGTTGTCTCTGCCTAGTGATTGTTAATAAGTTTACCTGTGGCTGAAGGACAAAAACAAAATCATAAATTCATCGTGGAGCCATTTGTATCTTAATGGAAAAACACCAAGCAAGTCTCCATAAAAGACAGAACGCTTGTACTGCTTCCTGTACTATTACTACTACGACTACTACCGCTGTACTTTCAGCTTGTCCCGTAATCAACGTTCAAGCAAATCAACGTTCTCCACTTCACCCTGTCCTTTGCATCGTCCTCCCAAACACCAGCCACTCTCATGTCCTCCCTCACTACATCCATGTCTCTTCTCCTGGGTCGTCCTCTAGCCCTGTTCCCTGGCAGTTCCATCCTCAGCATCCTTCTACCGATATAGTCCCCGTCTCTCCTGTGGACATGTCCAAACCATAGAAGTCTAACCTTCACTGTCCCTCTTATTGTCTCATTTCTAATCCTACCCAACCTGGTCACTCCCAAGGAGAACCTCAGCATCTTCATCTCCACCACTTCTAGCTCCGCCTCCTGTCTTCTCCTCAGAGCCACTGTCTCTAAGTCGTCCATCATGGCTGTCCTCACCAGTGTCTTGTAGACCTTTCCCTTCATCCTCGCTGACACTCTCCTATCACAGAGCACAACTGATACTTTCCTCCACCTGTTCCAGCCTGCCTGCACACGATTCTTCACCTCCTTTCCACATTCTCTCCATCATTCTGCACTGTTGACCCGGGGTACCTGAAGTCCTCCACCTTCTTTACGTTTACTTCGTGCTTCCTGCACAAATCATAATATAACCAGAACAGCGCTGCCAGCGCAGACCTCTGCCGAGCAGCTCATTCCGCTCTTATTTGGATTCACACCGCCCACATGGTGATCTGGATCATCACCAACATTTTCTAAGTTGTTCTTGGTATCTTTACACACCAACCATAAAAAGTAAACGTGAATCAGAGTTGTTGTGTATTTGTAACAGACAACTAGTCAAAGTTCAGTTTCAGTCGGTACCTGAAAACTAGCACTGGTAACACACTCAATGTGTTTTTTGTATTGCCCCCACAGGTAGTCTCATCATGACCGTGACAGAAACATTAAATGGAGCCTGAGCAACAATCCCACTCAGGATTACCAGGCTTTGAAGTACCTGCAGTACACGATTACCACGCTACTGTAGACCTACTGCAGCACTGTAGCTGAATGTACTACCGCACTCATCCATTTCAATTAAAACTTAGAAACTACCGTAGAAATGATTTTGCTGTCTTGCGTTCCCATAACTCAGCTCCAGCCGCAGGGAGGGAGGGAGCCCAGCTACCAGGCTCAGCTTTCTGTACCTCCTCTTCCTCCCTCCCTCCTTCTATCCCTCACTCTGCCTGTCTTCATACAGTCCTCCTCCTTTCTCTGCCATTTAGCATTTAGACATTCCTCCCAAGAGAAAATGTTGCCCTTTGCTCCTTTGGAATTCCCCCCCCCCCCCCCCCCCTAATTTAAAATGTATCTAATGTCCTTCCGTAATTGTGACGTATTTTCTCATCTGACTTGAAACTTTCGTGGACATGAGACCCCGTGGGTCTTAAATCACTGATGAGGCAGCAGATGAGGTACAGGCTTTTAGACTGTACTAACAGCTGCACCACATCTAATTAGAACCGATTCTGTTTGACAGCAAGCGGACTCTCTGATGTCACGTTAATATTTCACTCAGTTTCTTATATTAATTATGCTCTACATGAATAGTTAGTAGCTTTTTTGAACCCCCCCCGCTGTGTATTTCTAACTGTGTCTCGGTTCTGGGTCAATGTTGACTACAAATGCATTTCCTCAGAATGAGGTGGTCTCTGACGACCAGGCAGCATCAAGGTCTGTTACAGTCGTCACTCGGCTGAGGAGTTGTTGAAGTTAAGACGGAATAAAATCAGTGAGAGGGAGGCATAGGTAGCATTCTTCTTCTCTTACACAAACATAGGTTGCAGTAACAGTCGTGTTATTAGAACTAATGAGAGTAATAACACATTTATTATTAAAGCATTTTGATTCAACTTGTATCGTGTGACGGACATGATATCAGAATATCCCACTCCTTCTCCAACGTCAGTGCGTCATCAATAATCCTCATGTTATTGTTGACAAACATTATTTGGGAAGCATGAAGCTCCTGGAGAGGACAGACAAGTCCAGAACCTGGATTAAACATCGTTCTTTTTAACCTTTCATTGCATAAAAACCTACTTCCTCTCATTTTGCTGACTTCAAAGTAGTTTAAAGGGGAAGCAGGAAGTGAGCATGTAAATATTGATGCATAATTTGATATTAAGTTGTGGTAATTTGTGCTCTTCCAAAATGGACCTTTTCCCCCTGACCCAATCTATGCTCTTAAAACCTACACATGAAATCAAACAAGAACTACTTCAAATTCAAGGAGAGTGAAATGAAAAGATTTCCACTTTAATGTATTCCACGGAATTTACGTGGAACTTTGTAATAATATATGATTGTCCTCGTCTTCCTGAGGACTGTGATAAATATTCAATAGATGGCAAAGCCGAGAGTTCTCTTTATGATGAGCCAGGTCAAGCATGAAGTGACAGCCATAAAAATGTCAACAACGAAAAAACAAAAGATTCTCTGGGGATAAAATTATGAATTATTTCCTCCTCCATTTCCACTGCAATAAACATGACTGTTCAATTGTGTGCACAATGATAATGAAAAATGCAGGATGTACAAACGCACAAGCCAAATGCTCCCAAAGGCGGCGCAGGTCAGTGCTGAGAGGAAGCTCGTGTGTTTGTGCCTCCATCTTAAAATAAAGCATCAGATTTATTCGGAGGAAATCGAAGCTCTTATTGTGTGATATTTAAAGCTGGTTGTCTCAAGGTTTTGTGTTTGCGTTTGTCCCTCAGGGTGCGACTTACCGCAGCGGCCTCAGGGTCCTCAGCAGCCTCAGCACCCTGAGCATGCCCAGGATCTTGGTACCAGAATTGGAGATGAGAGACACCAGGATGTCAATAACAGAAATCATCACCAGCATCCCGTCCAAAATGTTCCAGCTGCTCCTCAGGTAAGCATTTCCCCCGAAACACCAGCCCAGAGCTACGATCTGGACACACAAACAGCATTCAGTAGTGTGCAGCAAGTAGGGTGACGGATTAGCAAAGAAGTTTAAGAAGTATAAACGCAACAATGCACTGCACTGAAAATAGAAGTTCTGGATTCAAATTCAATCTGAGGTAAAACTGTTAAATAATGTGAAGGGCTTGTTTTTTTTAGATTCCTGTAACTGTGACTACATTTTAATTAATGCTTATGAATGAAAATAAGACCATTATAATCTGGTAGTGCATCTGTTAAAAAAGATCAAAAGTATTGTCCTTGACTAACAACTTGAGATCTCAGCCTCCCGGAGACTTTCACACGAGCTGTACGGAGTCATTTGATGTTTTCTAGAGTTGTGTAGACAAACTACAAACTGCTGCAACTTCCTTTTGCTGAGAATTCCCAAAGACATTTGTACAGAGAGACTTCACCTGAAAGTCTTGGCCTGATGGCAAGAACATTATTGCAGCGTTTCCATTTTTGGGTAAATCGTTTTTTATTGTTGTTAATTCAAATAAAGATATAGCTCCTGAAAAAGCAGCAAGATCTGATCGGGACTATATAAAATCTGAGATATCACCAGAATAAAATGAAATTATAGAACCAAGGCACTGTGTTTGCGCGAGCGTCTGTGTGCGTGTGTTTGTGTGTGTGTGTGTGAACCAAATGTTCGTGATGCCGGCAGCAGCACCGAGACCAAAAATAGAGAGAGGCTTTGAACGAGTGACACCGTGAATGTTCCTCCTCTCTTTCTCTGCTCACCCACTTGAACAGACCTCCATTCAAAGCTGTTCCATTTGAATACTGGCGAGACAATCCTCCACTCCGCATTATGAAACCGTCCTGACAGGGTGTGTGTGTGTGTGTGAGAGAGAGAGCATTGCTCACTGTCTGATCTACTATTCCCTTCCTTTCCCCACTCTTATCTTTTATTTTTATACTTTGGGGTATTGCACTATACTGTATGTGGTTATTATTTTATATATCTGGTTTGGGTTTATCAATCATATGCAAAGCAGGAGAAAGATGAGGAGGGGCCTCACTGTGATCTAGCCCGAGCTTTTATGTTCTTGAAAACAAGGGGAAGCGCTTGAATCAGCCTTTTTGGGGCATTTGTTCTCATTTTTGATCTCATTAACACTTTCAGCATATTTATCAGGAAAATACTTTCAATGGATTGAGTGGTTACCACAAAAAGGTTTTCGGGAAATGAAACATGGAGCATGGGACTTTGTTAGTTTTGTAATCTTTTATAGCAGACTAAAATATGATCAAACATTTGAGCACCCCTTAAAAAGCATGCAATCATAAATAATAAAACATAATCCTACAATATCAAATATACAGCATTGTCTTAAGAAGATTTGTTTCCCGAGGGGGTAAGACCAGCAGCCAGCATTGGTCATATAATACGACTCAAATAGTACATAATCTAGTACTCTGCTGATGACCAAACGTGTTTATCTTTAAAAAGTAAGCCACCAAACTCTCAGAGATAAAATAAAGTGTCAGAGAAAACACCAGCGCGCCTCACCTTTATCAACATCTCAGCTACGAAGATCGCTGTGAAGATGTAGTTGGATAATGTCAGGAAGATCCGTTCCTGCAATAAAGAAGGAAGACGGGTTAGTTCGGTTCCATTTAAAAGTAAAGGCAAAGTACCTCTTTTCTAGTGCTCAGATGAATACTGCGTATGGAAGCTATTTCACAAATACTTTCCCCTGTTGTACTTATACTAATAATGATGCCTTGGAGGTTAATGATAAAGTTTTCTAAGCCTGCTTTTTAATTAGCACTGCAGGAAGTATTCAAACAATGAGCCCAATGTTTGGATCTAAAATTTTATTTTATTTTTTCCGGTGGGAGAAATAATGCATTGATTTTAATGCATTGATTTTTTCATATAGCGCTTTTCTATATACTCAAAGACGCTTTACATTGTATGCGCATTATTGATTCACTACTTGGTAAGATGACAGGAGCGAGGCTGCCAATTTGTGCCACCAGTCCTCCTGATCACCACCGACATTCACTCGCTCACTATATTCACACAGGCAATGTGGGTGAAGTGTCGTGCCTAAGGACACAACAACAGTGTACACATGTGCTCGAGCCGGGAATCAAACCGCCAACCTCTCGGTCATAAGACGACCCTCTCAACCACCTGCGCCGCCGTCGACCCTTACATCAATGACATCGGTATCTGTTACTTTGTGTAGTACAAATAAACTCATTTATGTGGGGCAGTCCACCTCCAGAACACTGTTGAGGCGCACTGTTATAACAACTTCCCCAACCGAGTGCATTTCAGAGTCACTGATGCAGCACCTGGTGCAGCGAGAGGCTTCAGCTAATTTACATTTGCGATTTTAGTTTTTTTTTTTCCAATGAACAAATCAGCAGTGTGTCCTTCATTTTCAGTTCAGAAAAGTAGCACTCTCACTTTGGTATATCATCAAAAATGAAATCCCAAATGTAAATCCAAATACACATTACTGCACACCATGCTTCCTAATGCTGGAGGCGGTGCGGCTCAGTGGCAGGGGGGGGGGGGGGGCACAGCAGCAGATGGGGGGTTATTTACTGAGACTGACAGGATTGAGGGGCGAAAACAAGCCAGCAAGCAGCAAGCTTATTTACCGCATTTCCCTTCTGTCCATGAACCCACAACCCAGCCTGGCTGCTGACTGTCCGTGTGCGTGCGTAAGTATCTGCTTTTCCCACGGCCCCACATGGGGATCACACACAAACTCAGGCATGGAAGTCCCTGCAGTGTTTTTATGTCAAGTCTCTGAGAATATCAGGCATGACATCACTGGTAATGCTGGCGTAGAGAGGGTTTCTGAGTTCCATTCCTCTCTGTGTGAATGAGTATTCCATGCTTTCATAAACAAACAGGGATGGGATGAGGAATGACAGCAGGGCAAGAAGTCGGAGAGAAGAAGGGGAAGGGGAAGGGCCCTTTAACCTTCAATAAGGTGGGTTATATAATATACCTTAATAAAAATAAAGTCCACATAGTTCCTGACAAACGCCGGCGATCACATGACCCCCCGTCTCGTCGGAGGTAATTAAAAGCCTCCCTCCCTCTCATTTCCCATCTCTACTGGTGGTGGTTTGTTTCTCAAGTCCAACGCCTGACATCCAATGTCTCCCACCACAAATCAGGAAGCCACAAACCTCATCTGGTTCTGAGGTAATGCACCACAAACAGACACAACTCAGCGACTCTGGTCAATGACGCACCGCGACCAGCAGGTGATGAACACCAGCACCAGTAGTATCAGCATCATGCTGATACTACTATTCGCTCAGTACTCCACACTAACATCACGACTGAAAGAGTATATCTGCACGGCACATTTCTATGAGATGAGAATCCCCTGGTCTTTGTCGGACCGGCACCACGGGCGATGCAGCCCATTGTCACATGCAGCCCAAACAGAATCAATTCACTTCAGGGAGTCCAAAGAGCCCCCCCCCCACCAATACACATACAGATAAACAAATAGGTGGAATCAGCTCCAGAGCAGCTGTAAGCAGGCCCGGTCCGACCCGACTCACTGATGTAATGACTGATCATTCCCGTTTTTCTGGATGCATCCTGCATCACACACTTTCTCATTTAAAGAAGGACCAAAGCAGCAGGATTCTGACAAATTATAAGTGCATCTGAATGTCAGTGCGGTCACAGTCAGTTGTTTTAATTCGTGTAGTTGCTTTATTTATGTGTGTGTGTGTGTGTTTTCCGCCCTGATTACACTAGCCTGCATTTTAGCCACAGAGCTAAAGCACTGCTGGGTTCAATGTGAGGCCTCTTCAAGACAATTGTGATCAAACCACAGTTTGTCACATCTACCAGTAAAAAAAACAAAAAACTCAACCAGTGACAATTATTGTGTTTATGCATGGAATTGCTGAGCTGTGTTTTCCTGCTAATGCTAGAAGTAGGAAAGGACGAGGTTAGAGAGGTGTTCTTGTCTGATGTGTTGCTGGAGGGCTCTCAGATCGCCCTCCTCAATCTAAGGCGATGACGCCTCCGCTAGAGAGATGAGAGTGTTTTGGATGCAGTGATGCGGTGGTATAACAAACATTACTCAAATCTACTGCCTCACAATCATTCAAGAGTGATTCCCTGCTTCCACAATGTTCCATGTCATTTCTCTGAGTAAAATCATTTAGAGTGAGAGTGATTCCATTTTCTCTTCCTTTTCGCTCTACCTTCGTATCCCTTCATACTTCTATAAAGACTGTAGAGTTTATTAGTTCTAACCCGCGATAGAGTCTTCACGAATAGTTACATAGTTCTTTATAAAAGTCGTCTTTGTGCTTTCAATGCATTCCAAGACTTACAGCACTGCCGGGGTCAATGCGAGGCCTCTCCATGGCGATAGTGATGCAGTTGAGGAAGATGATCACCAGCACAATGTGGTCAAACATCTTGTGGTTGATGATCTTATTGCACAGTATCCGAAACCTAAAAAATATATATGAACAAATACACATTTATTAGTAATACTAAGAAAAATAAAAAACCTGAAAAGGAAATTGTGTTAATATACTTTATTTGAAATATATTTGTTGTATTGTATTGTTATTATATATCAGAATATGTAGCCCAGTCCTGATAGGATCTTAAAAAAACATAAATACATACAGTTGAAGAACATTTACCAAGACCCTGCAAACGCTGAACTGCTGTTATGAATGAAGGTATTAATTAAACAACATGAAAAGGTTCCTCGGCTTGTCAATAGAGACAATAAAAACACACTTGTTATTTATGACACTACAGACTCCATCATAAGGCTTTGCTCATAAGCTGGGGACAACAGTGTGTCACAGACACCATTGAACACGTCCAAGTGTTGATCAGTCTTTTTGACTGCATGTGTGATCACTAGTCATACATATTATAGAGTGGATGGGCTAATTCTTCTTTTAGATCTGCACGCGGGGTCTTGATGCTAAATAATTCAAGCGCTTTTCCCAGGCGGGCAGGAAGACGGACAGGCAGTGAACGCACACACCTCTGGTGTCAGCTCCTGCTTCGTGGTTTAAAAGGCCAAAATGCGGCCCCTGAGAATCAAAGGTACCCAGGACCTTCACCACACACACTCGCTGAAAACCTGGACAAACCTGTCCCATGACCAAACAATGCGAAAATACTCCTTTGTGTCTGCCACCCAAAAAAATAAAATAAAATCACTGACGGCTTTGATTTTTATCTGAACAGATCGTGTTTAAAGCTTTGATTTTCTGAGATATCAGTGCTTCAATATCATATAAATAAAGTAAGTGAAAAATATTTATTACTGATTAAAGTTAATTATATACTTTTAAATGTTGTTGTATCTTGCTATGCCTCTCTTTTAAGGCAGTAACGATTGCTGATTTGATCGTTAGTTTTTCTTAGTGGTGTTCATGTGCTGCGTTCCCTACAGAAGAAAGGAGAAGAGCCACATACACTAATTACCCATTTCTTCTCTGCATTCCAAAAAAAGAGATATAAAATGCATCACTTCCTGAGTGCTGGATCGCTGCTTTCCAGAAAACAGCTGACAGAAGCCAAGTACTGTTCATGTTTTCTTCAGCTCTGTGCCAGATCAGTTTTATGCTGTATTTCTAAGAACCGGGGAGGAGAAAGTTTGCACATAAAAATGCTGCAGATCATTACTTTCACCATTTACTGTAATCCTAAGACGCCCCGCATGCTGCGTGTTTGGTCTGTTCTTGTAATGCACCTAATTATCTGCTGCTCAGATGACCCTCTTCATCGAGAAAGTTCGGTGGAATTCCACATTTATTCTAATCAGACACCTTTCAGTAATGCGCATTGCTCACACATCCAGTTCTTGCATGTCTAATCACAATGAGTGCATCACAACATGGCTTCATAGCCCTGCTTATTTAAAACATCCCTGCAGTAATCATTGGAGACGGTCATCTCATCTACAGCGGGTGTTGCTATCCCAGCTTGCTATGGGCGAGATGCGGTATTACTCCTTGGACGTGTTGCCAGCGCGTCACGGGAACACACAGAGACAGAGAGCCATTCATGCACACACTCACACCTATGGACAATTTTGAGTAATCAATTCACCTAAAGTGGATGTTTTTGGGGGTGGGAGGAAACTGGGGAACCCGGAGAAAACCCACGCGGACACGGCGGAGAACATGCAAACTCTGCACAGAACCCGGGACCTCTTGCTGTGAGGTGACAGCACATGTAAGAGTCGGCTCCTCTTACAATGGTCCTGCATTTAACCATTGGGCGCATTCATTATTCATAGACTCAATGAATCTTCAATGAAGATTGAAGAGACACATTTTTTAAAATGCACAACAAAATCAGGCTCTTTGGTTTCATTTGTCCTGCAGATTAAGCTTATAACACTCTTTTATTGTGTTTCCTGCACCTCTACTGTGAGATTGCTATTTGCTGTTGACTTTGAAAGGGCCATCGACTGCCCCGGCATGCAGACTTTACAACAGTTTCAGTCCGTGCGTCCCGGGATCCTTTCAGAAAAGTCGCTGTGAGAACGCATATATCTAATATAAAGTATATAACAGCTAGAAGAGAACAAATACACTGTAGCTAGGCTAACACAAATCACCAGCTATATTGTCCCTTCTGTTCCCACAGATCTGTGCAGTAAGACTGTCACTCATATTTCATATAAGTACCTGAGAACTGCATTAATTTGTAGGAAAAGGGTAGAATAAGGGACCTTTAAGGGAAGTTTTTTTTTGCCTCCGTCGCCAAAGTTCTTGCTCTTCTAGGTCACGTTGGGTTCTGTCTTTCTGTGCTACACCTGTAAAGTGCCTTGAGATAACTTTCTGTTATGATCTGGTACCCTATAAATAAAATTGAATTGAATATATTCATAATCCAATTTGTAAAGCAAATCAAAGCCATCGCTTTGTAAATGGGGCCTCATGGAAGGAGAATTCAAATCCTGGCTGGCATGCAATGTTGTTGGAATTGAAATGATGCAGAGAGTTTCTAGCATACATCACTCTGGAAGTAAACATGATGTTTATGGAGGAGCGGTTCATTGTTCTGTAATTAGCAGGATGAGATGTTGCGTTCATGTTGGTTGGCGTTGCCTTCACAGCCATATTCTCAAAACAGGCAGCAGAGATAAACAAATGAAAATCCATGAAGGATAGGAGGAGAGGAGGAAGAGGGGCTGAATGAGGGCTGGAAGCAGAGGAATCAGCATGTGGCAGCGATAACACGTCCCTTCCTCACCCAGCGCCAACTGACGCACCCCTGACATGGCAGAAATGTGCAGATGAAAGAGACTTCTGAACGGAGAATGTGGGAGGGAAGAGTTTATATAGGAAGGACTGGAAAAACTGCTGAGCTCAAATTGAAGCAAACACTTTGCCATTACACTCAGCATTATGGGATGTCAGTCAAATGCAATGCCGGGAATCCTCATCTTGTGAAGAAGAAGATTCAGTCTTCTTTTTACACCGACAACAAAAACAAAGCTTTTAAAAAGTGCTGTGCACAAACTATTTTTTAAACAATCTATTTTTGACATTTCAAATCATTTTAAGATATACAATTTATTCTAACTTCCACAGCAGAAAGAAGTTGAAGTGTTTTCTTAACTGGCAACAAGCCAATTAAATGTTTTTAAACTAATGCTATTAAAATGCTTAATGAGTGCAACATTGATTTGAAAGAGGTGAGTTGTGGACTTAAACCTTCCTACCTTGACTCTGGAGGAAAGAGGTAGAGTGACCAGGTGTCCCTCTGCCGACACCAATCTGGCTGTTTCCTCTCCAGCCAGTGGACCAGCCTTGCAAACCGGCCCTGGAGCAAGAGGTGAGTGCACAGCACATTCATTATTCATGTGTTAACAATTTAATGTTGCACATCGTGAACCACAAACGTTTTGCACAGATTGAAGTATTACAATGAGTTTGTTCTTGCAGCACCGTTTCATAGATATGTGTAGAATGAGGTTAAACGGCGTCCTACAGTCAAGTACGAAGACATAAGTCAGCCATTAATAAACATTAATAGACAGTAAATTGTTGTGAAACTCATTTCCAACCTCTTTAAGCCCCATTTTTTAGCCCTTTTTTTGAAAAAAAGAGATGAATGCTGTTACTAATCATCCGTCCATCCATTTTCTTGGTGGATAAGCGGCTGTAGACGAGAAGAAAGCGGGTCGCAGGTGCTTCTGGAGCCCATCTCAGCTGGCTACAGGCGAGGGATAGGGTACATCCTGGATGAAATGCCAGCTCATCCCAAGGCCACACAAAAGACAAACGTGCACACTGACGTTGCCCTGCTGCTACCATTAAGGACAAAATTATCTGTGTTCACATGTACTTTAAATGAGGTACAAATCCAAGTGCACAGACTAACCAGGCTGGCCTCCTCTTCTGCATTTTCATCTTCAGTGTTGTCCTCTAGAGAGACATGTGTGGGGCCCAGGCCTGAAGGAGAGCCCTTCCCGTTGCAGTCTCTGTGCGCCAATGACCGAAGGTGGCCGAGTGAAGGGGGTCTGGAGCTGTGCATGCTCGCTGAACGGTAAAGGTACGGCACCTACACACAAGGAAACGTCTATAATGGTGTAGATTTTACACTGCGCGATATTATTACATTATGATTGCCCTTCGTTGCCCTTTGTGCTGTCCTTTCTCTTCAATAAGATGGACAAGTTGTGTTGGACTATCCCCTTTACAGTAATTTCCTGCAGCGATGAAAACTAAGATCATTCTCTCGCATATCCCTCTCAGTTGGATGATTTTCCAGGTAATAACTCTGGCTGACTTTTTATGGCACACCTTTGCACAATACAAGCCGTTTAATTCAACCATTGTTCTGCAGAAGTTGTAGCAGGTCAAAAGAATCAGGCTTAATCATATTTAAAATGTGTTTTAGTGTCAAGAGGTCACAATGTTGCTTTCAGCACTTTGGGCTTCTGTACTCTGAGTGTTATGTTAATTGAGCTTGGAGGAATGGCAAGGAATGTTATTCCAGGAAGTGCTTCAAGGGAGGGGTTTCCAACTATTTCTTATGCAGTAACGATTTATAATGGAGATTTTGCTACCAATGTCATTTCGATCCCTTTAGAGCTTCAACACAAATGACAAATTGATCAAAGTTAGAATCTGATGGATGCACAGCATCTACCTGCAGCAGAACATCAGGAGGCAAATCCATGGAGCTCCGAGTCTCCACTGACTCCATCCTCCGGTGTCGGGTCACTCTCTGAGGCTGGGACATGGAGTCAGTCCTGTCTAGAGAGGTATCATCATCCTCCATTAACTCCCCTCCTCCTTCACCTCCACCTTCCCCATCTTCGGAACTGGATCCTCCCTCCCCAGATAGGAGAGACCGTCGCTCCCCAGACTGTCGCTTCTGCCGTTTGATGGACGGAGCACGTCCCAGGCTGTTCCAACTAGACCGCCGGCTGGTCCGGCCACTCCCGGAGCTCCAAGGAGCTTGGGGAGAGGAGCTCCTAGCGTTGGTCTGGGGCAGGAACGCAAGAGGAGAAAAGAGCAGGAGAAAAGAAATAAGAATGCAACAGCCTTTGAATTCGAGCAATGCATTTCTTTTCTTTTCCGTGGACATAAGCAGCACTGGATTCTCGATGAAGTTAAGAGAGCAGAGATTTCTTCTGACAGGCAGATATTCAGACACAGAGACCAGGGGACTCGTGTATCAGCCATTTGTACGCACAAAAACCTGGCGTATGTACGTTCTCAAGTCAAAGTTCAGATGTATCAAGAGTGAATTGACCGTGGAGATGTGTGCTGCCTCACGCCAACTTCATGGCTGGCGTACGCACGTTCCTACAGCTGTTCGTCCTTTAGCGACACTTAGAGGTGATGCTGGGAAACTGTTATATTAAATAAATGTCAAATACACATCAGAGAAACACGAACAATGAACACTGATGAACAATGAACGCACCCAGCTGTCTGCAGCTACAGGAGCAGATAGAAAAGCAAAATGGAGCTAAAAACACCATCAACAATGGCCGCCTTGGTTCTACTGGAAGACATTGTAAATGGTGCAATGAGAAGAGAGTGTGTTCAGTGACGGGGAGGATGTACCGGCCCATGATGACAACCGGCTCATCAGCCGCTTCCGGTTCCTGTGCGCGGAGCTGCGGCCGGCCCTGGAGCGCGTCAAAGCGCGGACACGTGCGCTGCCGGTACCGGTACAGGTGCTGACCACACTGGGGTTCCTCTAACGGGGCAGACCGATCGGGACTGAGCCGAGCCCCGCCAGCCGGAATCATCCGCGTGTCCTCCCGGTTTATCACATTCCCACAATGCATCTGAACGGGCCGACGTTAAAGCGCAGTTTGCAGCGAGAGCCGGTGTTCCTAATGTCATCGGAGCTTTCGACTGCACAAATATTAAAAGCTCCATCACATGATGAACCTGTACATGTCAACAGGAAACATTTCCATTCGATCAATGTACAGATCATGTGTGATGAGCATTTAGCATGCGCGCCCCCAAACACTAACCCGTCTTCACAGCATCACTACTAGTCAGTGGTTAAAGTTAGTGACTTGAAGTTTATCGCTGGATAAAATGCAGCCTCAGATCTTTTTAACAAGCCCCTGATTGTCTCTGTGAACTCAAGTTAATAACTCCGTGCGTAAAGTGTGAGGTGTCTTGATCTGCTTCACTCACTCCTCTCGCGTTAAACCGGAGGACAGCGTGCCAACATGCACATCTTTGAGCGCCTCCACTTCAGTTAAAAGCGTCTTCAACTCGCTTTCTGTAAAATTCCTGCACACAATTCTTCACTTCCTTTCTGCATTCCCCATCACTTTGCAATGTTGACCCGAGGTACTTGAAGCCCTCTGACTTCTTTGGTAGATGTAAGAAATAAAAATACAAACCGGCGATTTCTCATAGCAGGCTTGCTCTACAGAGACGCTGCTGCCTCGGCGGGTCTCATAGCCAAGGATGGGGTCACCGGCAACAGGCAATTTGGGTACAGGCATTGGCGTGGCGGCCGTGTGGGTAATTAGGGGTGGAGTCAAGTTGGTCTTCAGGGCCACATGACCATTTACAGGCACTACTAGTGAGAAAGAGGTGACAAAGGGACAATTTGTAGCATCGAGATAAAAATGAATTTAATAAATGAACAAAGAGGAAAGAAGTGAGATTATTAAAATAGCATCATGGAGAAGAGACGTACAGCATACTTACAAATATATGCATTATAATAATATTAAGCAACATAAATATTACAGCAGGGCATTTATATTGTGGGATACATGGGAGAGAAGATTATGTTTGGCAGGAACACAAATACGTGACACACAGAGGGCAATGCAACTTTAATAACTCGAGTTCCTTTCTTCCAACTTTTGTCCAAGGCCTTGCAAATGCATATGCGGCTCTTCCATCTAAGTAAACAGTTGTATTCTGAGCATCTGAAGAGGCCGAAGGGGAGATAATATGGCACATTTGGGAGTTATACTCCAGACAGTAGTGTTTCCTTTCGGCTTTTCGGTCTGGATGAACAGCCGTTAGATTGGAAGTGGGATATGAAGAATTGTGGATCAGGTTGCCGTAGTGGCATGAAGCCTTGCAGGAAGCCCATCAGGCATGCGCTTGCCAAGTGTGGTCAGAAAACCCAGGGGACAAAAGGCTTAGAGGAGTCAACCCCAGATATGTAAGAGGCTGGGGAAAGTATCCAAAGTACCTTGTACCTAACTCATTGCTGTTTTTACATGCACTGAGAAACAGCACAGGATGTAATCTACAGAGATCTCACAGAGATTAGGTGGGGAAAGGCTCGCAATTAACTGTGCAAGCACAGATGTTTCAAGTTTTGCCAAGTTTGCAATTGGGCTTTGATAAATCAGAGGGGGTTAAATCCTTTGCATCTCTCACTGATGGAAGCACAGAGCATGAATACATAGATGATGTAGGTTTAGGTAGAATTAACCTGCATGCCTCACCTGCTGAGACTGATAAATCCTTCTTGCTGCCATTAACGTCCTCCATACTTCGTGCACAGGAATCGATCTCTGAGCCCGATTTAGAAGCATCGCCCTTTACATGCAAAAGCACACCAAGTGTTAGACATGGACACTTGTGCATGTCTGTTTCTAGGCAATGTAAACAGAAAGCAGGTGGGTTGAAGGTGTCTCCAAACATTAGTTATATCCCAGTATCACATCAATCCTTGTTTGGATTTGACCTCATATAAGTCTCAAGAGGCAGTGTGTAAGGTTGTGATAACCCCCCAATCGTAAAGTTCAAAGGTTGAGGCTGAGAAAGAGTAACTGTGTCAAATGTCGTCAAATGTCCCCCCCTCCCCTTTGAAAAAAATATTGAATCCACACGACCTTATTAAAAAACAACCTCCCATCCACATCTAACCACAAAAGTGCATTGTGAAGCCCATTCATAAGCATGCCAAACCATTCGGAGGCAGTATTCCCTCAAATCCTATCCAATCAGAAAGCTCCATCTCTCGTCGTCACTTACGAAAAACATGAAACATGGCGCCAGACTCATTCATGTCCACATGAATGACACGTCATTTTTATCCTCAAGCCAGATAAAACAGAGACAGAAAAAGGGGGTATTTTTGGCAGCACAGTTCTTCAACCCAGCATGCAAAGAGAAGTGAGGGTTGGAGGGAGGTAAGCATTCAGTCCGAGCTTTCATGTGGATTTTCCTTTCAGAGAAGAACGAGTAAAGAAAACATGCATACCACAAACGGAAGCAAACGTTTAAGGCCTTTGTTATTTTTCCTGAACTCTGACAAACGACTCATAACTGTGGTTAGTTCCAGCTCTTGAGGCATCACGCGGGTAGCCGGTTAGAGGACGTAAAGATGATGGGTTATCTTCTCTGTGAGCCACGTTGGAGGTCTGATATTTTCTGCAGCCTTGATGACAATCTGCATCACTGCATTTGTAATGCAGCACTAAATAACTTAGACCCTATGTTGCTGATGGGCTGTTTCAGCGAGCTTCACGCCTTCATTTCCGATGAGACTTCTTCTATGGTGGAGCCATAATGGTTCCACGAAATATTTTAGGCTTGCCCGTCACATGAATATAGAAATGAGCATGCATCTATCCACCAGGACAATGAAACACGATCATTGTTGGCTTATCAACTTTTATTTTATCCTTAACCTCCTGAGACCCAGCCCGTTGACATGTCCTCTGTAGTGGACATTTGTCCATTACAGAGGACGCATGTCAACGGGCTGGGTCTCAGGAGGTTAAAACTCCCTACTGTTTCTTCTCTTATGCTGCTGTTCTATATACCATCCATCTCCACATCACCGCTAAGTGTTTTAAAGATTCAACTATTTCACCATTCATCAGTTTCACCAGGTTCATCAGCCGCCACCACCAGCAGCAACAGCAGCATCTGAAGTCCATAGGGGATATATATATATATTGTTGTTATTCAGGACAGATGCCCTTAAATCTCCTTCCTCCCAAGAGTCTAGAAAACAAAGACCTTGCGACATACTTGTAATCTGTACTTTAATGTAATAAACACTATTTATTTCAGCCACTAATCTCCCCTGACTGAAATACGCTGATGCTCATCATCGAGAGTTCTTGATATGGTGGAGAAATTGGAAATTTGCAAAAAGTTATAGCAGAACTCCCAAAGTGGTCTAACTTAAAATAAGCAGAATCTGGTACTACACGTTTATGTTGACTGTTGGGGGGATTTTTTTTATTTTATCAATTAAAAGTCAACGACTGAATGCCCAGCACAAAGCAAGGATGGAGTAATTTATTTTCCTCCTAACATTTTTTATGTACATAGATTTGAGCATTAAAGAAACAGACACTTTTTCACACAGTTACTCATCCTTTATACTTATGATTCATTCAATTGAGTTTGATATCCATTTAGCCTAAAAAAACCTGCTCCAAATGCAATCTGCCTTATCCTGTCAATGAAGAAAATGAACTCTTCTCTTGCTTCCCACTTCATTACTCTAGTGAGAGGATTCATAAACAAGACATTGAGCAGAAAATATCCAAACACCCCTTGTAGGGCAGTCTCAATTTGTCAATTAGAGGAGCCCTTTAAGATGATCCTATTAGAATTTGCTTAAAATGTGCATTAGTTCATTTGAGAAATGATCTAGCTAGCTTGTCAATCAGCTAAAATAATGCAACAAGTAAGCATAAGAGCAGAAAGACAAATTTCAAATGATAACTACCGCATTCAGTCATTGATAAGTAGAGGGCAACCTCCAAGTTGCAGCTGATTAGTGATCTGACACATAACTTTAGGCCTCTGTAGCAAAAGATGAGGAGAACGGGTGGAGAGGAAGGGCAGAGGGCAGGATGAGGTGGTCAATAAACCAAGGGGGGAGGCAGAGCTGCAGCGCTTTACATACCCCTGAGTCTACAGGCAGTTGAATGACACTCAGCTGGGCATGCAAGTCCTCCCGCTTGGACACTTCCTATATTAGAAGTGTTCGGAGCAGCCAGACGGGAGAGGGAAGCACAAGCAGGAAAAGAGTCACAGAGGTAAGAGGAGTGGCCACAGGAAGTTAAAGGAGAGCCAGCCTGCTGGGACCTCAACTTTACCATGCAACAGAACACATCAGACCATTAGCACACAGCTGCATACTTTCATTTCAACATTTAATGTCTGAAAGCATGAAAAGTCACGTCGTTAAGGAGTAGGAGTGAAGTGCACATCCATTCCTTCCTAGTTGGTCCATTGTTGTGTTTATGGAAATCAGTGGGTCAGGAAACGGGTAACATAAATGATCTAGACAATGTCTGCAACCTTTTTTGTGTGTTAGATTGAGACTAGAGTGGAATGCATGTTTCATCGAAAATGACTTCAGTTACTCTGCTGTTAGTAAAAGTAAAAGTCTGGTCTGCTTGCACTCTCTGCAGCAGATACTCACACCACAGCAACCTGAGCGAGGGGCCCCCACAAGAGGGAAAAGACTGATAACAGGATGAGTGTTGAGGAAAAGAGGAGGATGCAGGATAGAGTTAAATCAAGGCAATAAAAGCTGGCGGGACACATTGAGAAACACCTACATAACACGATTTCACTCGAGCTTATGCCCAGAGCAATATAAACATGATAAGTAATACACTATTTCTGCATGACTGTGTGTGTCTTGGATTCACATCCATACATCGCTCCTGGTTTAGCTCACATTGTTCTAGAGCCCGTTACTTAGCAACCCTGACATGGGGAAAGTTTGGCCAACTAAAAATAAACATTGTGTTTGCAAGAAAAGATAGGATGCTAGGATGAAGGGAATTAAGCTGACGGTTGACGATAGAAGAGCAGAGGTGGAAACAGAACATTCATCTACATTGAGCTCAGAACTCAAATCACTCGAATGCCAAATACATTTTCCCATATAAAATAACTGAAAACAATTTAATCGGTATAAAAACACCTAAATCAATGCTAATAAAAATGCATTTAATTGCTACATTGATAGAAACATAAACAAAATGATGTAATAAATGATATACAGTATTACTGTGATATAAAATGTTTTATTATGAGTTTTACCATCAAGACAGATGATAGCACTAACAGCAGTGTGCAGTGCTAAGAGGGGGGGTTGTACAGTACGCTCGGTCATTTAGCGCCAGCATCTGGGAGTTTGTTGTATCTCGAATTTATGCTCGTGTCTCAAAGCAAAATATTTCTCACAGGTTTGCTCGTATCTCAGAAGTATGTCGAGGTACTGTACATTTATTTATTTTATTTACTTGTGAGCACCAAAATCAACCTGAGTGCACATTATTGACCACTGAGTTGATTCGGCATAGACATAGTAGGTCCAATATTAGCGTTCAGCTTTTCTTTTGCTATCCTTCAACTTCTGATTGGACCATCTGCCTCTTTGGCTGCTAAATGCTTCACTATAATCACCAGCGAGTTGTTTATTTTGTGCCGAACAGGTAGTGTGTGGAAAACCTTCCTGTGACTTCACAAATGCACTTTCTGCACAAAAGCAGCAGCGTGATCTTAATAATGTGCAAATATTCTCTATTGTCTGTATATGAGAGTCAAAGTGTAAGATAGCCTATCCTGCTAAGGTTAGCATGCAGGTAGCTGGTATATTATCTTTCACTAATTGATCAGAAAGTTAAAACAACAAAAATAAATGTTATTTAATTTAGGCAATTAAATATTTAGCTCTTTGCACGATCGGCATGAAACACCCCCACCATCAACACAATGACATTTTTGACCAAAGAAGAATTCAAGGATTAAATAGGAATGGATTAATTCAATAATTTTTATGGGTCTCTCCTGTCAGCCACAGAGAATCAGAGATCCCGAACACGGGTAATTTCACCCCTTAAAGATACAGTGTGGAGGGCAAGTACACAGAGATGTTTTGTGGCGATATAGTTTCATTCTCTATTACTTTCCCTTAGTCTCTTTATCAGTTGCAAATGTATATAGACCTTGAATAGGATGACTGAAGAGAGAAGTGAGGTCACTTAAATAACTTCAACTTCTTCTCTCCCTGCAGACCCAAAAACGATGCCAGCTGCTGTCTTTTGAAAACTCCCTCTCACCTTCTTCACTCTCTTTCTCTGTGTCAGGAAAAGCAGACTCTGAGGCTGAGGCTGATGTAACAGGGGACGTCAGAGCTGTGGGTTGATGCACAGTCGAGTGCAGCAGAAATAGTTTTCCTATAATGTACTTTATGGCTTAGCTGCATTGGCAAATGAGTAGAACAATAATGAGGATGACTGCTGCGATAGTGGGACAGAGTGGGAGGAGAAGAGGCTGACGGTGAGATGAAGATAAAAAGGAACGGAAAATAAAACGCTGCAAACGGTGTGCTCTTGTGTCCTTACTTAACCTGCTGCAGAGATCGCAAGGAAAGGTGGAGATTAATGTAAATAAGCCTGAATTACTGGTAATTTGTTTTGTGAAACAGAGTGTGTGAACATTTAATATGTTTAACACATGCAAGCAATAAATAGTAACACTTATTCAATAATTTTGTTTTAGCATCCTAAAGTAATAAAAATAGCATGAGTAAAGACACGACTATATTAATAATACCTTCTCAAAAAAAAAGATCCGTGTTAAGATTTGGATGTGCGTCAGATTGTGTTCGTCTGAGCATAAAGGAAACTGCATTTGCTTATAGTTGCACATGTATGTCCAGCAATGTTACCTCTGTCTGGAAACCCTCAACCAAGATGGCCACCAGCAAGTTGAACAGGACGTAGTTGCCGAAGGTCATGAGCGCAATGAAATAGAGGGCAGCTACAGGAGAGGTGGAGGCCATGCCGTTATATAATACTTTGTTCCAGTCCTCCTGGGTTAGGATCTGTAGGAGAGGCGAGGAAAAGCATGTTGTTGCTCGAGTACTTAATTAGTATTTGTATGATAATCTCCTCATCATACGTTTGCTATCCAAGTTTTCCCATACTGCTCGCAATTCTAATGCTAATAGCTGCATCAGATCAGATGCAAAGCTAGCATACAGAAAAACTGATGTAATAGCGTGGGCTGCTGTGACTCAGTTGGTAGAGTGACCAGTAGGTCACTGGTTCAAATCCCATGAGCGGTGACTGTCCACATGTAGAAGTGGGCAAAACACTGAACCCCGAATCCTGTTGATTTGGCAGCACGTCCACGTGAAGGTGGAAAAGCACTATTAAGTGTCGTCCATTTACCATAGAAAGTCTCACTATTGTGTTTGTGTGTTGCTTAATTTTCTAAGTAAAATAAATACAAATATTTGCATGTATTATCAATTAAGTTACACGATGAAACGTTACACTGAAAAATGTTTCAGGATGAGGAGTCACAGATGTGCTCGAATGAAATAATGCTTTCGCAGTCATTGCTGGTTGATCTTCCTGTAGTGCAAGCTTCCCCGTAAGGCCATGAGAAAGTTAGATGAGTGGGAGGAAGAAAATGAAAGAGATATATAAATCCAAGGCAGTTAAAGAGAAAGGGGGTAAGGGAATGAGGATAAATATTTAATTTGATGAATTTTATTTATTCAGGAGGAAATGGTCTTTTCAGCCTCAGAATGGGGACAGCTTCCGTCAGCATCATTGAGGGAGGAAGATATTTGTTTATTCGCTTGGGGCCACTGGTGGTTGTGGATAACACACACAGGAAGTTAGAGATGCTTGCATACCTTTAGGTCATCAACCGACTTCTGAATTCTTTGTTTCTTAACAGATTGTTAGGAGAAACGCTGCAGCTAAATTGTCTATAACAGTGTAAAGGGAGAGACAGGCCTCTTTTGCCTTTTACTTACCTGGAAGACAGTCACTATGGCCCAGAGAAGAGAGTCAAAGTTTTTCCTGTCTGGCAGGGTGTCTCCATCCCTCTCAGACCCAAACTTGCAACCAAACAGATGCATTCCCAGAATGCTGGCAAAGAAGCAACAGAAAGAACAGTTTGCAGCAAGCCAAAAGAGCATGTTTATAATGCTGTAATACACTGATTATACTGCTTCACTGAAAACAGTTGTGGGCTATAACGAACATTATTCTGCTCACTGCTGACTGCAGCATTAAACAAGAAGTATTCAACTTCTGCAACGTACTGACACTTATTTTATGATCACAATAACTTTAAATATATATATAAAAAAACCCTCAATGTATGTAATACTGTCAGTCATTTAATTTAATCAGCAGTTTTCCAACAGAAGGCCAATAATACACTGAATGGGAGCGGAGTGATGTGCTAGTGCCAGTTTAAGTTCAGCACCATGGAGAGCGCTGCAAAACAGCTCAATAACAAAACATGTGAAATATGAAATGCTGATTAAAATAAATGAAGATCATTGGCAGTAAAAAATTATGGAACAATATTTCCACTATTCTGGTCAAAGGAAGGAAAGTAATCAATAAAAATATCTAGGTTCATTACAAGAGAAGAAGATGAGTGTGAAGGTGGAGCTCGGGTGAAAAACAGGTAGCCTAGCCCTGCACAAAAGCAACACATTCCAGCTTCTGCTGCAAAGCTGAACTTGTTGTTCACTCGCTAACAAAAAGACTTGTGATATTTCAGGGAATCAATACTGTCTTCTCAGTCTGTGACTGCAATCGTTCCTTGTAATATTCTAATATTAAGACAGCATGCATGGAAATGTATTTCCCAAAATAGTAACGTTTTTCCTTCAGTCAAAAAAGAAAAAGAAAATCAGGATTTTGGTTATCCGTTTCCAAGTATGCATGCACAGCAGAAGAAAGCCAATTTGAGAAGACAAGAGACTAAGGAGACTAAGAAGTTATCCAAGTTGTCTGTGGTAATCACAGATGTAAATATTTTACTGAGAAAAATGTTTTCTAAACAAAACAAAAAGCATATTTTCAGTAAATTTGTGTGCATAATGTTTTGTAAAGTTATTATACAGTGGTTCAGTCCTGTCCATGTGCTGGACGAACCCCCTGCTGATATCCCCATCCTGACCCTGTTCATCAAGGAAAACAAACACACAAACAACAATCACTGCTTCGTAGAGTGAGACAGTTAATCTGGGCCGTTATTTTTATGAACCAGCAGGGAGTCTGCACCAGTCTGTCTATTATTCACTGACACTGAAGCGCAGTTGGAGCTCAGGGATCAATGAACGGGCCTCCGCTGTGTCGACCTGGCAACTCTTCACTCAAATCAAGGCCTGCTTATCCGTGCATAAACAAGGACCTTGGGATCTTGGGCATGTGTGTGTGTACGTGTCTGCACAAGACGCATGGACACAACTACCTGGAATGAAGCGGGATGTGCTCAGATGCGTTTACCACACACTTTCTCCTATCTGTCTCACAGCTGTGTGTGACAGGTATGAACACAAATATCTCCCACTCTTTGAGACTGGTTGCGTCTTCGACTGGCCACTTGTGCCGGTTAGATTAACTCTGCATATTTGATCAGCATCAGACTCCAGGAGTAAACTAATTACAATGCTAAACTAATTACAATGCTACAGTTTGTAAAAGCCTTAGCAATGTAATTTGACTAAATAATGGTTGCCAATAAAACGTTCTCTGGCAGGTCTGCATCGGTCCTCTCCTTCCAACCTACAGAAGGAGTTTCATTTTCACCAAGTGACTTCTGTTAACCTCAACCTTTTCTTGATTCAACATAATTTGATGTCTTTCCTCCATTAGTGAGAAGAACAAGACAGTTCATCCATGTTTCTTGAAAGATTGATAGAATTTGGTGAACATTTAAAAAAAGCAGCAAGGCAACTTCCTCTCCCTCTGACTACAGTGGTACCTCTACTTACGAATTTAATCCGTTCTGGGAGTAGCTTCGTAACGTGAAAACTTCGTAAGTAGAGACGCATTTTGAATGTAAATGCACTAATCCGTTCCAAGCCCCGCAAAAGTATTGTAACGGTTCATGTTTTAGGAGTGTTCATTATTCCTACGCTGCAGAGAGTCCGCAAAGGCATCCAGGGAGGAGGGGCGGTGTGTGTGTGTGGGTGCCGCGAGGAGGAGGAGGAGAACGGGGGAGCTGCGCAGCTCCCCCGTTCTCCTCCTCCTCCTCGCGGCACCCACACACACAGAGAGTTACCCGTCGTGTGCTTATTCCAGCGTCCGACGGACGCTACATTATGATATTTTTTTAAAATATTAATCTACCTGTTAGCTGTTACTTTTTGTCCTCTTTGTTTACTGGTCCTTTGCGGTGTTTTCTGCCTCGCGTTTCTTGAAAAACTGATCCAATGACGTCTGCTTTTGCCGGCTTTTGACAATCCGTCGGAAATGTGCGAGGCAGACGTCATCATAATGAGCAATAGACCGACTTGTCAACACTTTTTCCGGGTGACACGAGGGGGACACGAATAGCGTGCTGGGATACACGCATACGCAACGGGTTGCCAGGCAGATTTTAGGCGATAGCCAATGGCAGAGCAGCTACGAGCAGCTATTTTTGACTTCGTAGCCTGAAACGCCTCCGTAACGAGAGGCAATATTTTCCCATTCAGATACTTCGTAACCTGAAACTTTCGGATGTAGGGACATTCGTAAGCTGAGGTACTACTGTACCTGAAAATGAAGATAAATAGCATGAGCAGCATGCAGAATGTGGCCACGTTGTCCATGGTCTTCATCAACACCACCAGCTGCCTCTGGAGAGCCGGCATGAAACGGACCAGCTTCAGCACCCGCATCAGACGGAATGTCCTCAGCACCGACAGGCCTCCACCCTGCTGGCCCACAATCTCCCACACGCTGTCCAAGAGAAGAGACACACATTAGGACCAAAACATATGTGTTATGAATACACACATTTGCAAATGTTATATGTTAATACTTTGCACTTAATTTTTATTTTATTTTCCTGAGTCTAAGTAGGTGCAGGCCATTATTGCAGGGCAGTAATATTTCTTCAGAAAATCTTTACAGCTGTTCTTGGTATCTGTTTTCTATTTATTTCTATTACATTTCCATCGATCAATGTACAGATCATGTGTAATGCGCATTTGGAATGTGTGCCCCCAAACACTGTCTTGTCTTCGCAGCATCACTAATAGTCAGTGGTTAAAGTTAGTGACTTGTTGTTTGTCGCTGGTTAAAATACAGCTTCAGATCCTTCTGACAAGCCCCTGATTGTCTCTGTGTGCAAAGAACTCACGTTAATAACTCCGTGCGTAAAGTGTGAGATGTCTTAATCAGCTCTCCCACTCAGTCCTCTTGCGCTCAGCGTGCCAAAATGTACATCTTCACGCACCTCAACTCAATTAAAAGGGTTTCCAACTCGCTTTTTTCAGGGTTTACTTTTGTTTTAATTTTCTGATTGCGCATACAAGGCAATCTCAGGTGCAGGAGTCATTTACATATGATTTGCATATTTAAATGGTGATGTGGACAGGGCGGGATGTACAAAGGAAATATACTTGGATTCGTGCACACGCACAGTTACTTACATCTGGATTATTTTGTGTATACGACGTTTTCTGGATTGAGCGTACGCTATGTTTCAGTAGGAAACCCACGGACGTCTTGGTACATGAGGCCACAGGTCACCAGGGGACTGTGGTGCCTGATCAATAACCTCTTTCAGGCACTGAATTCACTACGTTCAAAAAGTCAAAGATCCTGACCAACAATCTTTTTAATATTTTAAATATATTTTAAGCTTTTATATATTTAATTCATCACATTTGGTGTGTTGTGACATTCTTTTTCAGGGCTTAAAGTCTAGGAAAATTTAATTCTGATTAATGTTGTAGTTATCAGCTTCCTCTGTGTGTTGTACAGGCTTGCTTAGGTTTAGGTGTGTTGGTGCTACAGCCTACCTGATGATCACAATGATGCCATCAAAGATATTGTACGGGTTCTTGATGTAGCCGAAGGGCCCGTAGACCAAAACCTTCAGCAGCATCTCCAGAGAGAACAGGCTGGTGAACACGATGTTACTGATCTCCAAAGCATTGGTCAGCTCGTCAGGCTGGAGACGGAGACAAAGACAGAGACGAGGAAGTAATGAGACTATCAGCTTTGCATCTCCAAATCAAAACGATGCTTTCAGGTTGAGGGACACATTTTTACAAGGAAATGCACCTGCGACTAAATTACATTTTTGTATAGAACTGTTTGCAAACAATGCTTTGGACTTTTTGGATTTGTTTTTTAAGGAAGTGACAAAAACAAGTTTGACTGCTGAAAAACCCCAAAAAGATTCCTAAATTAGTGGAAGGCTTTCACTATGATCCAGCTTCAGAAATATTCTGTTAGACTTTGAGGCCTATGCAAGTCCTTGTGACAGCAGAACCCAATTTCATTGCTACATTTGTGTAAAAACATTACAGCATCTCCCATTTCACCGGTTTGCAATTACCATTGAGTAAAAGATTCCATTTGAAAAGCTTGAGCCATTAATCTCTCTGTCCTTCCCTTCTTGCATTAAAGTGACATAATTTTACCTTGGACAAATCACCTTCAACATTTCAAACTCATGTAGCTCTGAGCACAGTTGGTACGACTTACCTAATTCCTATAGTGGCAGTTTCACAGGCTGCACACTGTGTGCAAAAAGCTAAAAGAAAACTTGGCAGCAGGATGTACGGAAATTGAAATCAGTCTCTCCTCCATGTGGATGCAGTTAAAGAGCCAATCAGAGGCTTAGTGATCCTCGTGTCTATTGGATGTTGTCGGACTTGCAATCAATGAAGCGTCTCAGTGAAAGCTTTCAGCAGCCTGTCTGGAGACTAGAGGGATTCATGTTACTCAAACTAGGGCTGATCAATTGAGGAGTGGGATACAAAGAAGGAGGGCATGAAGAATTGAAAAGGAACAGAAAGAGAAGGGGAACAAAGGAGAACATAGTTACTGTAAGGACACTGTAGGAACGGAAAAGGGAGGAGGAAAGAATCAAATCACAGAAAAGTGAAGGAAAGGGCAAAGCAGATAGAAAAGGAGATGACTTGAGAAAAGAAAGGTCTGAATAAAGGTGGAGACCAGAAATCTATGTGGTTGCTGCAGATGTTAGGCATCTGGATATGTTTATATGCACTGGGTCAGGGACTGAAAGTAACCCCATCGACTCGACTCCTACAACACACACACTCAAATCTTTACCTTTCTACAAAGTCACATATGCCAAAACCTCAACCCACAAACACAGACTTCAACCTGCACTTGGCACTGATGTAATTTAAGAGAATCAAAAGAATAACATAATTATGAAAGCGATTTTGCTAAAAATATTAGCCATTTTCATAATGAATTAATGCATGGCTGTATAACAAAGGGTATGAAATAAACACCACAGACACCAATGACATCACAGTATTCATCAACTGAAAATGAAAGCGCCTGTCTAACAGAAACAGTACCACAGATATCCAGTAATACAGGACCGGGCTTGAAAACCGACGTGACATATGGCACTATCAACTGCTGATGATGAGATCAGATAGTGATGCATCACTAAACACAATACAATTGCTGAAATGTATCAATATTGTACGACCAATAATAGTAATCCAGATTAAGTGTACTGTAAAAGACAGATGGAGAGTGAAACAAAAGAAGAAACGTCTGTCAGTTGTTGTGTGTTATATCCAAGCTGTTAAATCTCTCTCTCTCTCTATCATTCTCTCTCTCGTCCCTTATATACACCCACTTCCGGTTTCTCTCTCACATGGCCGTAATTAAACTTATTTAAAAATGACCAAAGAGACATGAGGGATTCCAGTTGGGCCTGTTGGGGTTGTGCAGCTTGCTCACACAGTCACACAGAGTGACACACTTGTGCTCCATCAACGTTTAAATAACACCTTCCTGCAGTCGATACAATCTTTTATGATTTTGCGTTGGCATTTTCATTTGTTGCTCATTTGGATGGAGCAATATCTGAATAGAACCGCGGCACACTCACAACAAAAACACACAAGTACACTAACCTGCTCATGGTACTCGATCCCCATACTCAGAGTATTAATCAGAATGGCGATCATAATCCCTCGGCCAAAGTACTTGCTGTCCACAATCTTCCTAAATGTGTCGCACACCAGCCTCCAGAAGTGAACGACATTTGCAGCAGTTTTGCAGAGGCTTCGGTGCTTCTTCTTCTTGGGCTGCCGGCGGTCTCTCCTGTCCCTGTAGTGGAGATCCTGGGTGAATTCATACACGCCCTCACTGTCAGAGTCTCCAGGGGTGTCGTTGCTTTCATTGCCACCGTCTGATTCATTGGCCAGGGCCTTGGCACAGCACGGACAGCTCTCGGGGTCCAGTGTCAGTGCTGCTGTGTCCATAGCATTGCTAGCGCTGCTGAGGTCATGAGCCGACAGCTGACAGGAGAACTGGACTGCAGCTGAGTGAGAATGAGTGAGAATGAGAATGAGAGCCGGCTGCAAGATTAGACAAGGAGTTAACATTTATTAAAAGTAATTAGCACTCGATACGTTTCTGTAGAAAACTTGCACTTTGGATGGTGCTTGAGGTTTTACCAATGCAAGCTAAAATCGTACTCAGGTGATTCGCGAATTCATTCATCCTAACTAATTCCTTCCAGATTGTTCGTCCATAGGACGACTCAGCAAAGGAAATTCTAGCTAATTCAAAGGAATGCAACTAACTGAGCTAATCACACTCTTTTGCTATAAGGAGTATTTGCGTAATCTGCGTGAACATCTGTTATTTTCTCAGTTGTCTCCAGTACCTGAGGGGGAGCTTGTGTCCACCAGTCTTGAAGGTGGTCGTTCCATGCTCATGGGTGGGATATTCAGGTTAAAGTTGAGGTTTGTCAGAGTGCTGGCAATAGCACTTCCTCGTCTGGACTCTGTCAGGGCTCGAACCTGCAGAGTTGGGTAGTTCTTGGGCCCTGGGGCTGCAAAGGGTACAGAATTCCTCTTCTTGGCCCTGGACATGGGGACCGGCATGAGGGAGGATGCACCCAGGGTTGTTGCAAGGTTTGTGCGTGACTGGGCGCAGTGGACTGTGTCTGTATAGAACACACGGCGAACAGAAGATGACTCTGTGCCTCCAGCAACAGGATTGGTCAAAGCGACAAGGTTTGTATCAGAAGAAGCTGCTGTCACTAAAGGCTGATGGGTTAATGTAAGGTGACCCGTGTCGGTGCTTGCTACATTATCGTTATGAGCAGCAGCCTCTACATCGCTATCCTCCAGACACCGGAGGCTCCCGTCACCCCTCACGCTGCCATTCCCCAGGAGGTAGTGGTGGTGGTGGTGGTGATGGTGCATCATGTGATGAACTGACACAGATTCCTGCCTGGAGGACTTCCTCGTCCTCCTCTGGCTACGTTGGGGTTCAGCGGCTGGGGGCGACGCAGCAATGCTAAACCCAGCATGGCGAGCCAACAGCCTGCAGACATGGGCCACTTGTTTGGCCCCCTTGCGGATGATGTGAGCCAGGTATTTGAGCAACTCATTGTAGCAGGAACCGGGCTCAGACAGAGAAGCCAGAGTGCTGGCGTTGGACATGAACTGCACCCGTTGCTCCTTCATCAGCTGACTCTCCCTCTGCTTGGTCTCGGAGAACTGAGTAGCAATGACCACCAGGCACAGATTGATCATGAAGAAGGAGCCAATCTAAGGACAAGGAAGTGCAACGGACATTATTTTCACACCCTCAATGGATGCTCACACAACCATCCCTAAACCAACCTACTTGTTGAATTATCAGCACACAGCTGGGGGCACCATGAGGGGGCACTTACAATGATGAGTAGGATGAAGTAGATGAAGTTGTAGAAGGAGTGTGCGTCCATCACAAAGTACATGATGTCGACCCAGCCTTCCAGAGTGATCACCTAAAGAATAACACCAAAGTAAATTAACTACGCTCATTAGACAACTCATGAAAGGAAAACGCTGCCGGTTCGAGGATTAAACAATGACATTTCCAGATACCATATTTCACACTCACAGTAGGTTCCACTCCACAGAAGAGTAATCCCCAGCATTCCTATTCTGTACTTTACCCCACACAGGCAAGCCAGAACAGTCACCAGACTTATGGAGCCAGTGTTCAATTTTAGTTCTTTATTTTTATTTTTTTTACCTGAAAGATAGCAATCCAGGCGTAGAAGATGTTGTCGAAGTTGATGGCTCCCTTGAAGGGGTTGACCATTCCGTCAGAGCAGTTGGTGTAGTACTGGTTCCAGTCGATGCATGTGGTGTTGTCAGTGACGTTAGAGTACATGTCCAGGTTGCACTGAAGCCCTCCTTCCTCATAAAGCTTAGGAATAGAGTTGCATTCCCTCATGCCATTATCCTTGGTCTGAGAGCAGATGAAGGGGTTCTCGTCATCGTTTTCAGTGTGGTAGTATTTATAAGAGCGAGGGCTTCGGGGAAGAAAGAGAGGACATATCCAATGATTTAGACCATTCTCAAGTGGCCCGACTGATTTATCACAGCACAGTGTATAAATCACAGTCACTGTATTCCCATTAACTTTGCAACATTAGCTCACATTTGCCTCTTTACGCTATAATTGTCATAACAGGTAAATTATGGCAGATAAAACCTACTGAGTGTAATTAGCAAGTGGCCGTTTCATCATTGAGAAATTAAACTTTTGTTTTAATTAGCGGAAAAATACTATACCTATTTTCAAAATTTTACAAAATCTCACAGAGCCACTGATGATAAGTGATTAATTGAAGTGATTTTATTGAGGCTTTTTTTTTTTTTTAAATAAAAGGATTGACAGTCATTATCAAAAACCAGCATGAGTGCATTGGACATCTTGCAAAAATAATTTTGAAATGTCTGTGAAATAAAAAAGAATAACATCTCTCTTAAGCCTCTTTGCTCAGCAGCCTTTGTTATTACAGCGCTGGTATGGTAGTCTCAAATGCTTTTCAGACCAGACGCGCACACTTCAGGACATGAGATTCACTGACTTGCATGTATTAAAGTTACTTCACATTTCTTCTCAGTATGGTCATTTGTCTAATTAAACCCTGAAATGATGCATGCATGGGGTACATTTACTTCCACTTATAATGATATGCTCTTAGTCTAAGAAAGAGACACTGTATACCCAGTTTACAGTCATAGATGTTACTCTGCAGCAATTTGAGTTGAAGAGAATCTGAATCAGGTGCTAAAATGCCGTCTTTGGATCAAAGTGGCCATCAAGTGTTGGCAGCTCCTCAAAACCATTATGCATTAACTTAAATGATAGCTGTGAGATATCATACATCCTATTGAGATGAATGAAGCCAAGATGGTGCAGGGAACGTAAATAAGTCATAGGTGGCCCACATGGGCTCTGTCATAACTTCACGGCTTATCATTCTCTCTCATTGATCATTTTGATGAGGCTCTATAATCACTAGCCTCATTGTTGTTTATCACAGCTATATTAGAGAAATAAAGAATAATCAATATATCCAATTATCTTGTGCAAATATGTAAATATTTGAAGCCGATATTAGCGTAAACATTTTAGTACATTGACAATATGGCTGCATTTTTTGGCCTCTGGTGTTACAACCTGGTCTTCTTTATCCAGGATACAGACTTAAATTTGGATTTAAAAAAATCATAAATACGAGCCACAATTTTCAAAGAAACATATACAAATGTAAAACAATAAATTCCATCGTATAAAGAATTTATAAAACAGCTTTCTGATTTTCTGCAACTGTCTGCTATAAGAGGTATAGTTGACAGTGTCATCAATACTGTGGTTGAACACTTCCAGAAATCCTACAGTTTAAATTAAAGTCTAACTTAATGAACAAAACAAGATAAACACACTAATTGAAAAAAAAAAGAAAATGGAAAGGGAAACATGAAACTCACAAGGCAAAGGTGTCCTCTACAAAGCAGCGATTTCTCAGTCGACCAACCCACAGCTGGACGCCGACAATGCCAAATATGAAGAAGACGAAGAAGCAGAGCAGCAGCACGTTACCGAGCATGGGTAGAGTGTCCAGCAGCAGGGTCACCAGGATACGCATACCTGAGAAGAAAGGCAGGGGCAAGGTCAAACGGCTGGGATTAACAGACACACTGTGCTTCATGGTGTGTGAACAGCTGAATGAAGGATAGTGAAACAGCACCATTCATTGTAGGAGATGAAGAACAGTCCTTCAAGCCGCATCAATATGGCATCTGGCTCTTGACAAACAGACAAATTAGTTTGTCAGAAGGTCTCTTTTTTTCCTCTGTTTTGAAAAATGTAAATTAACAAACTGCTAAAACTAAAACATGGGTATGGATTACCACTCTTGAACTAAGGCACTCATAAACGAGAGCAAGTGAGACAGAGAGCGAGTGAGAGTGAGAGAGAGAGAGATGTAGCACGCAGCAGCATTATATCAGGATCATTCTATGTTAACATGTTAACAAAAACGTGTTAACTGGTCAGTGGTGATAATTGTCAATAAAAACCAGTGCAGTTTGGAAATGAATTCCAAAGATGCCCCAGAATCAAAATCAGATTCATAATTAATGTTTTACTGCCGGACAGTAGAACAATGCAGCTTGCAACCCACAGAGAGGATTTTTGACAGTGAGTGTCCGTCCGTCTGTCTTCATGATGAGAATAACTTCTCTCATCAGGGTTTTCTGGGACATGAAATGTGTCACTCAGTGACAGCAGAGCTCTTCTGCAGAAACGAGGAACAGAAGGGATGTAGTGAAGTGTCAAAAAGAAAGAAAAAGCTGTCCTCATTTTCAGCATTCTGCTGATGGGCCTCAGTGTCACACAGTTTAAAGGTTAAGAGAGCTTGATTTAAGTCATCAAAGACTGTATATGGGACAGCACAGCTATTCTATAGTGCAGCACAAAAGACATGACCTCATATTCCATCAATGGCTCACACCATTAACTTCACTATCACTGCAGTGGCCACTTTGCATACTGAGCACAACAGTAATGTGACATCTGAACATTTAAAATCTATAGTTCTTCTGAAAGGGGTTTCCCCGCAGTCTTGTCCACTTGAAAATATGATTCAGAACTGACATGCTAGATGGAGACATAAAGTGTATCTTCTAAAATCCTCTGCGGTTTGTTTTAAATAGAACAGATGCATCAATATTACAGCCCCTTTCATCTCTATTGTGCCATTTCCGATGCACCGAACCGCATGAGAAAACTGTCATATTTTTGCAGACTCAGAAAAATATAGTTTTTCATGTGGGTACATCCTGAGACAGAGACTGTTGACAGACAAGAGGGAAACAAGGAGAAAATGTGCAAAGTATGAAAAACACGAGGCGACAGGCAGGAGCTGTCGGAGAGCAATAAAGGGAGGAGAGGAGCGAAGGTTACACCGAAGCACAGGATGAATGAGAGCGAAGCATCTGCACGCAAACATGCATGATGTTGACTGTTTCCAAGAGAAGATCTAACAATGATATGTAGATGCAGGGGAGAGAATACAGAAACACATGAACGACATTCAAAACGGTTTTCAACTTGTGTAAATTGTGTAATAGCCTCCATGTTATTCAATTATCTGCAGAACAGCATTTAAAATACAGCACAAGATGAGATTCACAAATAAAATGTCCATCAGAAACCGTTAACAAGGGCAAAAAATGAAAACCGCAATTTAAATGTTATGTAAGAAAATGTCGCTGCTGGAGCTTTCAGAAGATCCATAGATTTTAAATGTTCAGATGTCTGTGCTGTCTCCTAACTAACTTCTCCTGTCTTCCAGATCCTCATTCTGGTCACCTCAGTTTCTGGATTTTCCATCTACTGTCATGCATTTTGGTTCTCACCTGCTTTGGTCCGTGACAGAAAAATTATGATGCGTTTGCCCCACCCACAACTTCATCAATGTTCTGATATCACAATTGTATTTGTTTAGCTGCTGAAATGCCGGAGGGTTGCTCATAAGGCTTGACAGTCCTGACTCGCTGCTAAGACGAGCATTAAACATTCCCTTTTCTGCTATTTGGAACACACACACACACACACACACACACGACAGTAAGCAGCAGCTTCTTGCAGTGTTATGTGCTGAGCTGTTTGGATGCTGCTTAGCTGTTCCTGAGTTGGTGACAAAAGTTTGGATTAGTGTCAGCTGCAGCCACGTCGACTGCTTTCATACGCTGTCGTCTAGCAAACGCACATCTCTCAGAGGCAACACTGATCCTTTTCTCATTTATCAGAATAAAGAAGCTGTCAAATTGAGCATTTATACTCAAGTTGAGTCAATGTTTCTGTAAATATTTTGCTGCCCTTGTTTTTAAGAGACAAGCTTGTATGGGCTCAGATGGACCAGGTATCATGTGTCAAATTATATGTATATAATATGATTTGAAATATACAGTGATAAATGTTACACGCATAATGTTCTTTTTTTTTTTTCATATAGCACATAGTACCTTTTGGGTATTATGGTATGAATATATTCGAATGAATAATACATTTTGCATTAGTGTTATTGGTGCTCTGAATGAAACTCTTGGAGCGCGTCACAGCGCGGACCCATGCGCTGCCGGTACCGGTACAGGTGCTGGACCACACCGGGGTTCCTCGCTACCGGGGTTCCTTGCTACCGGGGCATCCCGCGTGTCCTCTCGGTTTATCACATTCCCACAATGCAGCTGAACAGGCCGACATTAAAGCGCAGTTTGCAGCGAGAGCCGGTGTTCCTAATGTCATCGGAGCATCAACATATTCATTCGTTCAAGTTGGTCCCATGTTGCTTCTCTTATTTCCGGGCTTACTCATCCTTTTGTTTTAATTTCTGATCGCGCAGCCATGCAGGTGTCATTTACATATGATTTGCGTAAGTGTGGCGTGGACAGGGCGGGGTTGGCTAGTCCTCAATTCCACGTTGATTTGGATGTACAAAGGAAATGTGCTTGGTTTCATGCGTACACCGTTTTCTGGATTTGTGCGTCACCATGTTTCAGTAGGAAATCCACGCAAGTCTTGATACATGAGGCTCCTGGTCTGCCAAATGTAAGAGCGATTCCAGTTTGTAAAAAGTACATTTCCTTTCCAAAGTCGAGGAATAAATAAATAATCTATAGCTAATCCACGTATGACTACAAAGAGAATATTTATCTTTGTATAGGATGAGCAGCGAGCAAATAAAATACATTTTAGCTGTCTTTATTAGTCACAGGATCTGAAATCGTTGGATCTTTGACACCAACAGAGGTTTTAAATGAGGGATGGTTGGTAGTCATTGGACATTTCCACATATTAGTACTGAAATGCATAAAATATTTGTGGATTCTAAAATGAGTTTCTCATGATTGATTGCTATTTTGATTCGAGCATAATCGAAGTCATCAAACAATCAACTTGACAACAGGGACAACTTTTCAGTCGACAAACGTGATTATCAGGAAAAGGACCCCTGTTCACCCCCCAGATGGGAGAATCTGAGTCTGAGCCTCTCCCGAACGGAATAGCATGCTCATTCCAACAGATCAACATTTCATATTCAATAACAATCATCTCTCCCTCATCCTGCGCTTCCTCTGCAACCACACCGTGGGCTGCTCCTCCCTTCCAACGTGGCCAGCAGGCAGCTGTTATCAGGCAGATTAGGTCCGCTTCCTCAGCTCTCCTGTCCAGCTTGAGCTCTGACCCGGCAAGTAATCCGTGTACTTTGAACTAATGGGGTTTCTGAGTCAAGAGCCATCTGATGGACTGATGGACCTGCGTCTCTTCTCGTTTGCTCCGAGTGGACAGTAACTAGCTGCATGTAAGTGACCCTGATGACGAGATGTCCCTGCCATCGAGATACGCCTCTGCATAGGTAAACCATATGACCCAAAAGGAGAGTACATGCAGAAAATGAAAACTGACAGAGAGAAACAACAGCAGAGAACCCATCTTTATTTTATTTTTTTACCCATCTTATCATTGTTTACTTTCCCCAGCGAGTTCCCTTTTTGTGTGGATGATGGTTTGTGTTGAAGTAGAAAGCGTTTATTCACAGTTTTGTGCTTCAACTGTGCATCAACTCCTTTTTACAAACGGATTATTTCCTATTGTTGGCCGACAGGGTTTCTTTGATTACCTGACGTTAACCACGATGACATTAAAAATAAGGGTAGGAAATATACAAAGTTTAAACTGCAGGCTTTGACAGCTGAGCAGTTGTCAATTTGAGGGGTTTTTTTTCTACCAAAAATCGGGTATGGTTTAAAAACACTGCAGTAGTGTTTGTTACATTTTTTTATTTTTTTATTTTCGCCTAAACATAAAAGAACATCTACTTCTGTGTAGGAATATAGAAACTTTACTTTCACATCAAATATAACAATTAAATTTCAGCAATCACAATTCACATCTAAATGCCATTAAAATGTATATTTATTATAGCAGCTGAAATCAGCTTTAAATAGTAGCATTTTGCACTCAGTAATTAGTAGTACAGGAGTCCCTCGATATAACGCGGATCATCATCATCATGGTTTTTTTTACAGTGCTTGAATGCGCATTTTGTTCTGCTGTAGCACAGCCACGTCAAATCAGGATAGAATGGACCTTTCAGCAGTAAAGATTAACAGTTAACTCAACTTATTATTGATACACACAAAACAGAACAGGCTGAATAAATATAACAGCTACGTGTCTATAGATATTTGGGGCTAACTTCATGTTTTACATCTGTTCGCTAACTTACCAAACACACACAAACTTTGTGACAGAAGAAAATGACGCATCGGGTTGAGGGTTTTGACTGAGAGCTCACGTGTCCAATAAGCATTCAAGAAAGGGACCAGAAACGTTCCAAGCGATTATGAGATAGCCAATTAGAGGGCGCAGGGGTGGAGTCTTTTTGGCTTTAACGTGTGCAATATAATGTGTGTGGTAAAAGGTTTACAGCCTTAAAACATATATAATAATTGTAAAAAAATAAAGCGGACTACTTCGCAGATTTCGCCTATTGCGGGTTATTTTTAGAACGTAACCCCCGCGATAAATGAGGGACCATTGTATTACAAATATTGCATGCTGTGAAAATAAATAAATAAAAGTTGAAACAAACAAAAAGGTTTTGGGGTTTGTAGAGTTTAGAAAACATATGTTTTTTCCTAAAAAAGAGACACTTCTGGACACATCCATGACCAACTGCTAACAGTGAATATTAAAATCTACACAGAAGTCACAAGCAGTTATGCCTACTCAGAAGTACCAGTAACAAATTACAAGCCGGGGGCAAGGTCCTTGCCTGTACCAGATATATGAGCGTAAAAGCCAATCAGCAGGCAGACAGCGGTGATATAATGGTGGCACAGCATAAGATTTTTGGTTTTATTAGCAGCCACTGGATGGAGACTGAGAAATGTATCCTTCACTTCCACTGGCAGCAGTGCCATGTTAATGCATCAATCAATGGCAGAGCTCAGGACATGAACACCAGCACGTGAACAATGTGTTCCCTAGAACAAGTCCGAGGGTGTGTGTGTTTCAAGATGACCTCCATTCACCTTCTGTGTCAGCACAGACTGATGGTAAGAAGAAACACACAGAGAAAGAGAAGGAAAGAGAAGAAATGTAGTGCTCAACACAGCAAAGCCAAGAGATGGGATAAATGGAACAAAGACGTTCGCTCCATCCGATCTGAATCCGGGACTATTAACACGTCTTAAATAGGGAATGTGTTCGTTGTTGATTTATCACATCATAGCTCCACTTCAAGGAAATCGAGTAGTTGCAGAAGTTGCAGTGTGACAAAAAAGAGACATCCTCTAAGAGGAAACATGATGCTTAAATTGTCAGCTTCTCATTGACTGCAAGTACCTGATCAATTAGGAGCGATGTATCCATTCACACCGATGACAGCCTGATGGATTTGTGTCCGTACTATTGGTTACATCAGTAATATCTGCTTTAATTCACACAGTTGCGGCACTGCATTGACAGGCTCCTTATTGCACACAGTTATTGCTTTTATGCCGACATCGGCAACGTGTTGAGCATTTAGCTGCTTTACACCTGAATCTTTGATGCTAGTTCATCTGTCAGGAACAAAAACATTATGTCACCACATGTGTTAACTATTAAACTGTATTTCACACTGGATTAGAATAACTCGTGGTTAAGATGACCGCATATCAGATGTCATATGATATGAAATATAACAGGACACTTTGCTTAGTAGCTTCTCCATTGTCTTGAATTTACACCAAATTCTGCTAAAGTAATACTTAGCAGATGTTGCAGCTGCTGTTTTTACAAAATACTCCTGTGACCCCATGTTGAAGAGACACTGAATCACGCAATCCCGTCACGCAACTTCATTTTTGGCGGGGTCAACAAAAGGTTTACAGTGTTCAATGAATAGCCAAAAGAATTAATACTGGTCATTGTGTAGTTTATTTTTACATGAAAGATTAGATAGCATGATAGCACCCTAGTATTTAGTTATGTTGCATCTGAGGTTGGAGATGATCAATAGAAGGAAAGAATTGGATCAACTATTGTTTGCATTGCACTTTTAAATATCTTAATACAGGATTCCCATAAATAGAGTATGCATTTATGTTCCGATCCATACTGGATGTAAAAGTTCATCAATGTGCAGTTTAACATAGGAATGCAGGAAAACTCTGCAGGAATAAAGAGGGAGAAAATCACACCGTTTCTATAATGTAGGGCTATTCTACATATATATATGTACATATATAATTCAATGCTGCTGTGATGCTACTCTGTTAGAATATAATATATCCTTATTGCCATTGTAACATGGACAATGAAATTAAAAGTGCCAATGGAACAGTGTTAACATTTTACTGTTTTCTAGGACATCAGGTTATCGTGACTATTTCAGATCGTTACCTGATATGAAACAGACAGAATGATGATGAATTCAGCTTTAGACAGTGTTTGATCTGACGTTAGCAGTTTAAGGAAGACATTTGCACATATGCAGTATTTTGAATCATACCCTGCTCCAATCCAGCAAGTTGAAGTGTGACAACAGGTTGAGATCATTTTGGTCCAAAGGACTTGAAATTATTGGCTTCATCAGAGAAAAGACAGAGGCTGTCAACAGCTGAGCTTCTGCAGAGGGAAGCACCTACTGGCTGATTCTGTGTGTCTGTCTGCCTGTCTCTTTCTTTCTCTCTATTATACATCAGATTTTCTATTTCCTTTGCCCAGGCATAGCTGACCAACCTTTCGGTCCCATCATACGTGGCAATGCTCAAACTTCAGCCAACCCAGTGCGTGAAGAGTCCACCACAGTATACAGTCTACTAACTCGCATTTTTAATGAAAGAAAATAAAGAGATTTTTGCGACGTTTCTATTGTTCAAACATTTCAATAATTTCCAGATATTGTTCCGAAAATTATAGGAAAGAGAAGAGCAACTCAAAATGACCTGAACTTTGTGAGCCAACAGCAACAGGCACAATTAATGCTGAATGCTTTCTGTGATCTCTGGAGACGTGATTAGGGAGGTGAAGGACTGTGTGGCAGAAGACCGACTGTAGGCACACCAAATGCATAGGGGGGGGTGGGGGGGTTCCTGTCACCGTCACCCCTCTAACCAGACATTTTTACCAGAGGGGCCACAACCAACAAATCATCCACACATTATTGCAGGCTGTGCTTAGTATGGGGAATAGTTGGATGCCTAATGATGAGCCTGTTAGCACTGTGTGTTAATGGGGGGCCTAATACTGTACGACAGCTTTGATTAAGAAGAGGGTGAGGTAACAAAAGTCTATTTCCTTCATCGATGTACGTGGGTTAAACACCTGCATGCACACAAACACTTCCCAGGGACCAGTGCTTCGTAGCAAACTCCTATGACTATGTGAGGAACTAATGACATAGCAATGGCCTGTAAGTACATGAAAGCACTGCATGGGGTGGAATCAAGAATGAATGTTAATATAGCTACATAGAAAGGAATGAAGGGTTTTGGTTAGCATCAAAATTAAGAAGTATGTCTGCCAGTTTTTGTGAGTGCAGCTATGAAACGCAGTCCTTTAATCAAAGGCAGCGCATTGGAAAATTGCATATAAATCTGTGGGAGCTAGAAGTGATGGAGATGAAGATGCTGAGGTTCTCCTTGGGAGTGACCAGGTTGGATAGGATTAGAAATGAGACAATAAGATGGACAGTGAAGGTTAGACGTTTTGGCGACAAAGTCAGAGGGACCAGACTTCGATGGGTTGGACATGTCCAGAGGAGAGACGGGGACTATATCGGTAGAAGGATGCTGAGGATGGAACTGCCAGGGAACAGAGCTAGAGGACGAGCCAGGAGAAGATACATGGACGTAGTGAGGGAGGACATGAGAGTGGCGACTTATAGTCCGGAAAGTACGGTATATTGTTTAATATTGACTAAGACAGGAAACCAAAATTCTATATTTTACTTTCAATATTTTTGTTATTATGTTGTGACATCCCAGGGCTTTGGTCCTTCTAGGATACTGTGTGTTTGCCACGTTCTTGTTGGTCCCCTCTTGAAGTCTGCCTTTCACTGCACACATTGCCTTTTGTTCTTGCGTTTCTGCCTTTTTCTTGGCACTGACCAAATGCACCTCACATTATCCCACACATTCATGCACCCTCACACACCACTGATGCTGACTTCCACACTCCATCACAGTGTTTATTGTTTAACATGTTTATTAAACTCTTGTTAACTTTGGGAGCCGCCCTATCTGTTAAACAATAATGAAAGGTCTTGTTCCTGAAAATATCTGAATAAATTCTCATTATAATGAGGTACGGAGCCAAACTAAAAAAACAGTTGAATGCATACAAACAAAAACATATACTTGTAAGTATGTATCCCTAGCATCCTACAGTAGCTTTCGGTCAACATCAGCCATGCATGTGTCTCAGCGGAAGTGCTCGATCTGGTTATTCAGTAATCCCTCTCTCTCCCTCTTTCTGTCTCTGTCTGCAGGTCCTTCTGTCCCAGGCGCTGCAGAACCTGGACCTGTGGCCCTCAACACTGATGCCCATATTGCTTGCATTAGCATTTATAGTTTTATACATCTCTCTCTCTAAAGTGCCATGAGATAACTTACTGTTGTGATCTGGTGCTATATAAATTGAATTGAATTGAATTGAACTGATATCAAAAGACACTGTTCTGGGATCCCGAGTCTGGTTTGAAGCTGGAGTGTCAGTCTGCGGGTTTGAACTCACTTGGTACTCGGTTGATGGCTCTCAGAGGTCTCAGCACACGGACCGTCCTCACTGCTGAAAAGCTGACATTCTGCAAGTTTAGAGAATATTCCAGCATCCTGCAAAACAGAGAGGCAGAAAATATGTGTAAATACAGTAGCCACCAACCAGAAAAATTCATTGTTGCTAGGAATGAAAAACAAAGAATATGTAACAGCAATGTTATAAAGGCAATAATATGATTCACATCTTACATGTTCTCCATAAGTGGGTAGTAATTAAACATTTAACATCCTGAATTGCATTTGCATTCTCCCCTGCTATGTGTCTTTTGAAAAACATTATGTTTTCATTCATATGCTTCTCATTGGACTGCAAATAACAAAATAGAAATTTCTAAAAACACCAAACACGCACAGACAATGCATGTGTTTGCACTTTTCTATGCACCGCAGCATGCAGGCAATGTTTGCGCATTTGCCAAACACACTCATAGTATCATGGGCCTTGGTTCAGTCAACCTTCAAAGGAACAAGAAGCGTAGGTGCATCCACTTTCAGAGATGTCAAGATTGAGTAAATTACTCGTCACTGAGAGGAGATTCTGGCATCATTGGTGCATAAAAGAGCACAATGACGTCAGTCTACAGCTACACTCGAAACAGCCTCTCCAGCAGGTGTTCCTGGGCTGAGACGGGAGGCTAGAAGGACAGCACAATGCTGTTTGTGTGTGTGTGTGTGTTTGGAGCAGATGCTGAGCACATGTGCAGCTCGAGGGAGGGTGCAGATGAAGGAATTCCCTCCTTGCACCAAGTCTAAGTCTGTCCTTATGAGAAATTGTGTGCATCTTTGTGCATGTGTGTGTTGTGTGCATTTGCGTGTGTGGTAATTTTAAGTGCATGAATATTCCCTAATGAATTTTTTTTAATTTTATTTCCCACAGCAAACATCTTCAGAATTGTTTAACATTTTGCAAAAACAGATGCATCCACTGTCAAATGCAGACTTATTCTATACAGATGCACTGAGAGCTGACAGATGGCTGACAGGCTGCAGAGAAACAGCCAATGAGTGAACAGTTAACAACCCCGAGATGACCGCCCATCACCAAGAGACAGATCCAGGAGAGGTTATAGTCCCTTAGAACAGGTACCTCACATTATCAGACATCTAATGAGCTGTAAAGATCATCATCGACATCCAGGTCAAAAGCAATGACCTGGAATATTTATGGAAAAACAAAACAAACATCAACAAACATTGAGAACACACTCAAAAATAAAAGCACCGAGGCATAAATGCCCCTTCAAAATAATGAGTTCCAAGGTTGATATTATGCACAGCAAACAAAAATAGAACAAAAAAAACTCCAACAAAGGAACACTTTGACAATGAGAAATTTAATTTAAGCCGAGTTATCTCTTGTGGACAAGAAGAGACTAGTGAAAAGACATGAGTCATGTGTAACCCTAACCCGAGAGCAGAGGTCCAACAACAGGACACCACGCATGTTCAGATCGAGGAGGCCATTCATCCCAATCACCCCTCTCCAGGTCTCTGCCCATGACAACGTTGAAGTCCCCTAGAACAACAATGGAGTCCCCAGTACCCCCTCCCTGGGACTCCAAGAAGGCCAGGTACTCTGCACTGCCAATCGGCCCATAAGCCAAGCAACAGACCCTCTCAAGGGTTTGGGTTCCAGAGCCAAAGCTGTGGGTGGAGGGATATCTCTCAACATCCCTCACATGCTCCACCTCCTTCACTCAAACGAGGTCACATTCTATGTCCCAAGCGCCAGTATCTGTGCCCGACGATCAGGTTGTTTAGACGCCTGCCGCCTAATCCACATCCATCTCCTACGGTTCACTCGCTGGGTGGGGAGTCCACCGGAGGTCATAATCGTACAGTTAACTGTAATATTAAAGTCATTTCAGAGCAAAAGACTGGCTATAAATACCCTGAGCAATATAATGCTAGTGCTAGGGCCATTTTTCATCAGACAAAGTTAGATAAACAAAGATAAAAGCACATGATGAATGATGTCTGTTGAAAAATAAAAAACTCCGTGCAAAAACACTTGCTTCCCCTGATGAGAGCCAGATGAAGTTCGGAGCACCCAGTGAAAGCCGACCCATCTCCCCTCATCGGGAATAAGAAACAGACGAGGAGAAATGGAGTGAATCAAACAAACGATGGATGGAAACGCCAGGAAGTCGTGCACTGTTTTTCTCAGAGTCCGTGCCAGTGTCAATGATGCTGATACAGAGAAGGGCAGTGGGGCATGCACTGAGAAATGAGAAGCAGGAGAGGGCGGGGGAGGTCCAACCTTGGAGGGAATTTTCGTGAGGAGAATTCCCAACCCACAGCACACAAAGCAAATTTATACATAGGAAATGGAATCAAGGATGAAAACAGTTTCAGATCGCATCGCACTCACTCTGGCATTACTCACGTGCCCATTTTGACATGGAGAAATTATTTCAAGAATTTACTCAGAGGATTTTGAGGGCGACTCATTTACATGGATCTCATCATGCATGCAGAAAATCTCACACAAATGCTGTAATATTGTTGACATCTCCTGAGCTCGTCCTCTAATATCAGAAAGGCTGAATGCATGAAGACACAGTCCAGTTAGGTCTCCTCTAAAACAAAGGCAGCAACAGATTGTAGAAACCCACAAACACACAGCAGAATTCCACTTGTTATGGGAAAAGTATTCTCGGCAGCTCAGGAATGCCCGTCGAACCTGTCCTGTCCTCACCTAAACCTCATCTGCCTGATTTTTAGTGTGTATTTATCTTTCTCGCCATTGTCTGACCACCTCAGTCACTTTACATATCTACCGTCCTGCACCTCCTGCACCGTTTGAATGCTAAATAGCTTTCTGTCTTTTTTCTGACGGAACAATGAAAAGGACCGGTCGATGGAAGGATAAGCCAAAATGGTAAAACAAATCAAATCAATGTTGAGACCGATAGAAGTGGATGTTCTCAGGAGTCTATTGCTCCATGATTTCCCTGGCTGACTTTCCACCTCTGTATTCTTATACAAATCGTGATGGATAGGCTGAGACGTGATGAAAATAACCGAGTCGCCTCTGCTTTGTTTGACACTGGGGAATATGCTTTAACGGTGAAGAAACTATGTGATAAATAATGTTGTAATTATATTTTATTATGACTAACTGATGAAGCCAGTGGGGGTACATGGTTGACAAATGGATCTAGTTATTGTGCAATGTGTTTCAGTTCAGTGGTTGCAAACCATGTCTGAATCAGACACGATGAACATTTTCCCATATCTACTGTTAATGCGATGAATAGAGCTGATTTATTTTGATATCGGTCAATATAAGACAGAATCAATATCTTTTTAACTTAACATAGCTTTTAGGCTGGAAACAAGGATGCTTTCTTAGCCTAGCGTTACTCAGAAATAAGTTTTATTGATTGATGGTAGTTATTTTTACATTTACAAGAAATCAACAAACATTTGTAACCGACAGAGATTCCTGCAGTGCCGATTAGCGCTAAAACCATAAGCATATTGTGTTTTTTTGTTGCCTTTATTGGGTGTGGAACTCAGATCTTGTCAAAATGTTGTTACATTCGTGCACTACAAAACACTCCCTCTGCTTCCCGTACAGAAGTAAATGCTGATTTATTCAACAATAGCAAACATTTTCATGCCAACTCTAACACTTGGAATAAAACCATTCATCTAGGAGAAACTGAGTCATAGTCATAAACATTGAGTTATACACAGTTACTTGATATTTCTCGGAATAAGAACATTGTCTTATACTGAGAAGATGTTTTGATTCATCTACAATTAAACAACTGATTAACTCAACTATTGAACTACAGTGATTTATTTCTGATGCTGCATATTCTCCTAATTATTCCATCCTGTCATTTTTCTCTTATATCAAAGAAAGTGCATGTTGTGTGACCAGAGAGATCCGGAGAGAGAACAGACAGATGGAGTGATTGCACGCAGAAGCAGAAACTTGTTCACCAGCAACACTACAGTATGTGCCATCAACCCAATCTGTTGCTTATCTAACCCAAATGTTGAGGAGCTTATTCTTCGTAGTCATGTATCATCCCAAAGCGAAAGGAAGATTGTGACCAAGCTTTCTCTGTTGTAGCCCCCAAACTGTGGAACGACATGCTAGGTCCGGTCGCGGCCTACCAATCATGGCGATCCAGCTGGAGCCTGCACAGCTAAAGCTCCTCGGGCGTGGCAGGCCAGTGGGAGTTGACTTCCTGTCAAACAGCTTGTCCATTGTATGCTCTGATTCTGTGGTCTGTGATTGGGTGACGTTCAGACTTGGTAAGAGACTCTGGGCCTTAGGCGTTAGATTCAGTACTGATCTCGCCATCCTCGCAGGTTAGTTGAACTGTGTTTAGGTACACTAGGTTTAGGGGTGCTGGCTCCCCCCCACGCATTTGTTCTTATTTCATTTATGCTGAAGTGATTTTAGTTGGGATTGCGGCATTGAGCGAGATTAGTTGTTCGCTGAGTCAATAATGTGTTGTGTCAAAAAATTCAAAGAGTCATTTAAAACACTGTGGCCCTCAAAAATAAGGCTTTCTGAGGGCAGCTATAACATTTCTGATGATGATTTCTAACTCTAAATGTCATAGCATAAAAAATACAAGCAAAAGTTCAGTATCCAGGAATCAGCGCTCCATGTGGCATCATTGAACCTCAGAAAGTCAGTACACAGCTCCACACATACACCAGAGCCTGCTTCTCTGCCACATAGCCAACAATGTGTTTTTTATACAGTAACTCACAGGGCATCTGCACAAACTATAGGCCTATCAATCTATTATTATTATATAGAAGGACCAAACTAACAGTAGTTGTGTTAGATCGCTATCACAGCATGAACTGGACCAAAGCAATCACAATAAAAAGACATTTCATACAATGCTAGAATAAAAAATTAAAATTGACAAAGTGATAGAACACTCATTGAATTCAATGTTTCAAAAATTATATTGTAAGAAAACATCCATACATCCTTGTAGACGAGACGATCGGAATCCTCCCTTCTACAGCTGCTTATCCACCTTGCGGGACACGAGTGTTTCTGGAGCCTATTGCAGCTGGCTACGGGTGAGAGGCACACAAGCGTGCATGTGTGTATGTGTGTGTGTGTGTACAAATACATTGTTTGCCAATATATTTGTATACAGCAGAGATTTAACACAAACATCTGCAAATGATGTAAAATAATAACCAAATTCTGACTTTTAAGTGGTTTTGCTTCAAATGTCAAGTTCAAACACTTATTTACACGACAAATCTGTTGGGGCTTACTTTGAAGTAGCTAAATACAAATTCAGGGGACGGGTTCTAACTGGTTCCAGCTTCAAATCCCAATTTCTCAGATCTCTTCTGGAGGTGGCAAACAAAGAAATATCTGCATCTTATAAATCCAGCAATAATTACAAACTAAAAACTCATTTTTCACTTGCAGATTTGCTGCCCAAATCTGTGTTGTGTGTTTATTTTGGAAAGGAGCTCAAATAATTTCAGTTTGGTCTTGATGCTGCTTTGCAGGAACTTCCAGATATTGTTGAGCATATTGAAGGCATATCTGGCTTTACTGAGCCAGTTCTGAACACCCTTACCTGCCACCCCCCTCACCTGTAACAATTCTTCCCAGATAGGTCAACCTCTCCTTGGTTTTTAAAACTTTGATTGCAGGCCGGGACGAGTGTTGGACAAAAATAAAAAAATGACCTTCATAAGCTGCCTGTCAATGGAGAAACCTGAGAAAATGTTGACCGAATAAAATCTCAAAGGAAGAACTACCGAGTAAACGTGAACGAGAGATCATGGGAACTATACTTATGGGAAGGAGATGGAAGTGGGTAAGGCGTATCCTGAGAAGGAATAAGGCCGACACTGCAAGAACAGCGCTACACTGGACCCCATTGGGGAAGAGAAAACCGGCTCGGCCAAGAACATATCTGGCGGTAGAGATGAGACTGATGGGACATACTTGGAGTACCATCGTAACAAAAGGCCAAAACCGTGGCGGCGTTTTGGTGCTGCCCTCCATGTCTGTCAGGCATAAAGGCATTAAGAAGACGCTTGGCCACCTGTGTGCTCGTGCATGCGTAACTCACCCAGCGACCACTATGAAAAAGTCCAAGCGATTCCACGTGTCTCCAAGATAACATTTCTTTCCAAAGATCCCCAGCGCCACCATCTTGATCACCATTTCAATGGCAAAGAATGCAAAGATGAAGTCATCAAAGTCCTGAGGACAGAAAGACAGAAAACACCAGTTAGAGTTAGACTCATGGGCATGTTGGTAGCTGTATTCGGTCAGGCAGTATTGTACAATTTGAATTTTTATGTGACAACGGCCTTCGATGAGATTAAACTAGTCCTGAAATATCACAATATTATCTTTATTGTGATTATTTGAGTGGATGTTGTTGTTACTCGGCCTATATATATGTGTACATATATTTACTGTGAGATCAGGCAATATCTTCAACTTACACCAGTGTAAGAGCAGTCATATCTTGTGTTTAAAAATAGCCCACTGTGAGCCTTTGAAAGTAATGTGATGCTTTATTAAATCCTGCAGAGGAATCCTCTTTTCTCTTTGCCCTGTTGCCAGAAAGTCAGGGTTCCTGTGGAGCGGAGGAAGAGAAAAGAATAGAAATGAAAGCTAACAGCCTCCTTGCAGCTGCAGTGGATTTGATCGCCTGCTCAAGGGCACTTCAGCAAAGCAGATGCCTGGTGGAGATATGGGTCCTCAGGCCTAATGAGGGTTTTCACACCAGGAGAGCTTCTCGCTACTTTGGCAGTAACTCTAGAGACAAATGCCACCCGATTTGGAGTACACAATTTAGTAACCTGGAAGAAGCCTCTCATTTCGCTAATCAGTAATTCTTTTCTCATTACTATTCGTGTTCCTGAATGAGCTGCAGCGCTTGGCAACTTATCAGTCTGGACGGAAGAGAAAAATATGGACAAGAAAGAGAAATTTAAATGAAGAAAGCCTTCATTGTTGAAATATTCAAATCAATAAATACATTTAATGAGGCATGAGAGGCAGAGTTTGAGTTAAAAAGAGAAAATCCAGCCCCCCCCCCCAGAACTTCTGGATCAATGCACACTTTGCACAGGACACCCATCCGAACACAGAAGGGTAAAAATATATAAAACCCTGTTAGGTTAAGCCAAAGCTCTTGAGGTTTTGAAGTCTGCATGGGAATGGATGTGTGAGAGCATGAGGCAAAGTTCTCCTCTGTCCGATCACAGAGAGTCAAACAATCCGAAAAGATTTTACTCAACATATGGAACCGACAGTTGGCATCTTTAACAAATAGCTGCCGCAGGTGACCTCACCAATTCTGACTGTACAACAGTCCAGATGTTGTTCACAGTCCAAAAAGACAGAAAAGCCTCCAAGCAGATGTGGAGTCTCCCCGATGAAAAGGTAGAGGAAAGAACATTGTGCTCAGTGTTTGAGCTAAATTTAATCCAAACTGTCTGCTAGATCCAACGTTTCTGTGCTGGATGATGTAAGTAAGTATTGTGCATAACGCAGAGTAAATACTAGTAGCTTCAGTTCACAGTGGTGCAATTAGTGCCATTTAATAACAATAATATGCAAACTACACTGTTTTATTTGTGGGTTACTGTCCTGATGACTCTGATGATTATATACAGGTACTATCCGAGGCGCGATTTTACGACCACTGATACCAGTATGTGAGACATTTGTTGCAGGGCCACACAGAAAGAACAAATAAATAATTTGTATCATTTCCATTGTATTGATTATTAGAGTCTGACAGGTGTTTTATTTTGAAAAACGGCCTTAACATCTCCACCGTAACATTCGCCTGTGAACCTTCACGTGATACATTACTTAAAATACGCCTGAAAACTGGCGAAAATTAGTAAAGAACAAACGTCTTTGGAGAAGCGGAAAAGGCCAGCTAAGGAGGAAGAAGAAGAGCCGACAACCTCCAAAAAAAGAACGCTTCTTTTAACGGACAATAGCAAGAGTCATACTGAAAACATGGGTTATCAACAGGTGACTCATTCACCAAGTCCACTCTGCATATGTGGAGAGAACAGAGATGAAGAAACCTGGATTAAAAGACAAGAACTTGGATATTTTTGAATTATATTTGAATTGTATTATATATATATATATATTTGTTATTTGGGAAAAGTACCTGCAAATAAAGCAGTTTACCACTCAAACTGTTCAGAGAAGGAAGCAACTATTCCCCCCCTGGGTCGAGGCATAAAACAAAACAAAAAACCAGTGCACATGTTGGACAATCGAGAAAATCAACAGCTGAAACAACTCAGCAAAAAGAACAGAAATTCAAACAGTCCTGCTGAGCCGAAAAGGACTGCATTGCTTCCACCTCTTTTGCTCCATCCATCTAGTTCTGTTCCCTTTTGTTTAATGAAGACGACGTTCCTGCGGTGTCCTCTGGGGAGTAATTACTCATCCAGTTTGCATGAACTCAAGTCTGCATGCCTGCAGAGACCCTAATATAGCAGCCTCCTTTAAGGCACTGCTTTACACACACATATTCCTGCACAATGATTACATATACCTATGAAGTGCATGCATACTGTTTGAAGTGGCACCAAGCCCTTTGGGGGTTAATGTCATTCAGCGCAACGTTCAATACTGTCCACACACACACACACACACACACACGCAAAACATAACACGTAATATAGGCACGGCTCAGTTTCCCAACAGGACATGCTGGCCCGGGGCCTTCCCAGCAGATCGTGCTGGTGTCGCACCGTGTGGGAATGCAGCCCCTGTGATCAAGACGATGATTTCCTGATCCATGAGTCACACGCCATTGGAGCATGAAAGACGCCGCATGATTCTGGAGAATGTGGACTGGACTTATCTCAACATGCAACTGAAGCACTTTTGATCTCTTCAAGGTTTCAGGCCAAAACAAGCTGCCTATTTACCAAAATGACAATGTGTTTCATCACCACGGTTCACCCATGTGGAGACTAGAGAGTCTCTCTCACTCACACACACACACTCACACACACACACACACGCTTGCCTTCGGGGGAATAGGCACCAGTGGCCTGTGCTGAATGGCTCACTGCTCACACAATCCCTTAATTTCTACTCTCCACCATCGTCTGTCTTCAAGAGACTCAACAGAGGACCAGAATATGCGAAACTACGCGGGAGCATTTTATGCAATTTCTGTAATACCTCCATGGAATAATAAGGTTTTGACATTACGTGAAAACAAACATTGAGAAGTTAATCATGCTGTATACCAGCCGAATCTTGGTTCCGTCATGCCCTGTGAAAGTAGCTGTCGCACAGTGTGACAGTTACAAGTGTGAAATTGGCCAACAAATGACAGCAGAGACCTTCGAGTGAATCAATCCAATCTTTGTCCCTGTGAAACAGTGACGGATGAATTAATGCAGAAATACTGCTTAACCCTTTATGGGGCGAGTGACTATTTTTGATCATTTGAGTCTTCACATGCACTCCAATGAGTGCCCTATAAAGAGTTAAGCCTCATTAAGTGGTGATTCATACACATGGCTATGCAATATTAATCTGAAATGCTGTACTCATTGCATCATGATGGAAACAGGCCTTTCCTCCATTTGTGTCTTGCTACCTGCTGTGTTTTAGCTGGGCTGGTTTTGCACTCCTTTGCTCACAAACTATTCGTCAATGGAACAGTGTTGGCAGCACTGCAGAGGCTTTGTCCTTTCGATTCGGTGCACGTGGCAGGTAATGCTGCCTGTGTGTCTATATTTATTCCAAACAAGCCAGTTGCCGCTGCCAGAAATGGAAAAGCTGTCATTTCCGGTGCAGCGAATGAATCCTGGACAGACTCGGCAGACACTTACCGCTAATAACAGCAACTGTAAATGCTCCAAGCCATAAACTGTGGGAAAAGGATTACTCAATGGAGGCAAAATATACATGAAATTTCATTTATCAAAAGGTTGAACATTAAAGGCCACCATCACAGGAGACATGGAAAACCCATTACTTTTTTTTATTTTATTATTATTTACCGCTACCATGTGTTTTCCTTGCTGTCATATAAAAACGTAGGATGTAATTTATGCATTTTCTTTTTTTTGACTGACAGTATTTATCATAATGATTGGATTTGAATCAAATTGTTTTTTATGCCAGTAGGGGGCAGAAAAATACATAAAACCATAACTTGAAGAGCTAATGGCCAAAATATTGACTTTAAATCTTTTAATTGCGTCTTTATTTTGTCACTGTTAAATACAAAAGAGCCCATTACATTTCTATCATGTTGAGTTAATGTTAATCATTTAAATTTCAAGCCTAAAGAATTGAATTAATACAACCTTTCACAAACCTAAATCATTCGTTTTATTATTGATCATAATAATTTATACTTAACCAATCGACCTTGGTTGATAAACAATGTCTTAGATATTAGTTAGATGAACTTCAGTCATGTCATAGAGCTGAAAGTTCAGATTTAGGCTGCAGCGGATTGACCTTCATTTCAAGATGAGTATTGCTGCATTATACTCATCACTGATTGGACAGTTTGGTAATTGTATGCATGTAATATGCAACAGACATACATTAGCATCATAACGAGTTCTGGTAACTCATGATCAATAGGAGTTCAAGACGCAGTCTCGTTGTCCAGCAGAAATAGTTGGACGTTATTCCTGCTGCATGTGAGCTCCCGGCATTCCTTCTCCTCCCGTCTGCTGCCGACTTCCATCTCTCATCTTTATCTCCTTCCTCTTATCTTGTTTCTCCCACTGCCTCCCTCCTCCTCCCTCTCTGGAAAGACGAATGACTTCCGAGTTCTTGTGATTATGTCTCTCCCACAGTATCTCACTGTGTGAGGCTGAAACGCAACGATGTGTGTGGGAAATTATGCCTTTGATAGCGTTTCTCCCTCTCTCCTGATGTGTTTAACCCGTTTAACACCCAGTGTGTGTGTGTGTGTGTGTGTGAGGGGGGATGCATGCTTCTCACATTTCCTGAGAACAGGCACACGCTAGCTGCGTTGCATGTTATCAATGCGTCAAGTGAGTGCTAACAATACATGGCCTCTCATCGCCTCCTGAATGGAGGCGACACTTTATTGCTGCTGCTGAGTGCACTGAGGGGGCTGGTGCAGTGGTAAGCGCTGTTGGCTCACAGCAAATATCATGTGTCTGCTCATGAGCACAGACACAGACAGCCATGGTTAATTAATGTAATAATACCCCCCCCCCCCCAAGCAGGACCCTGAAGCCCTGCATCCTCTCCGTGTCTGGGCTGCTGACCTCTTACACGATGATGGTAATGTTGCGTTACGACAGGACAGTTTCAGCATGAAGATTATTTGGTAACTTGTTTTTAAGTTAAGTTACTTAATATAAATATCATGTATTTGGAACACTGGTTTGTTGTTTAACCATATTTCATGTATTTACCGCCGGCCTTGTTTGTGTGTTCAAACTAATGCGAGGAGAGAAAGTCTGGTGGATAAAGTAAAAGATCCATTTTCTTTTCGATCAATCTCTTCTTGTTAACAAGGCGGATATAAATGTTGCTAATACTTTCATATGTACTTAAAATGTTGTTACGACATGGATATCGACAGATTCTCATTGGCCTTTATCCAGAGGACAGATCACCAATCTGTTCAGTAGATTTAATTGATTTATAGCTCATGTGTAATCCAGAACATTACATCATTGATTTATTAACAATGCTCAAAGCGGTTAATTACCATTTGCTGTGGAGGCCTGTACAAGTCTCACAGCTCGATCAATCAATCTGTGTTTCTGTTTTCTTTGCTTGGTAATTTTGGCTGAAACTCGGCTATACAGAGCAGTTTCTACCCCTAAAGTTAACCCTTGTCAGATCTGTGAGTGCAGCTTTCTCTGCAGCAGAGGGGAGACGCTACTGGCTCCTGACTGCAGTTAAAACCAGCCTCACCTGTATGACTGATGCGTTTAAAGGCGCACACCGGCAGCGCTGCATGTCGGCGAAGCTGCAGCACGACTCGTGTCGTAAGAACACGAGGGCAGGCTGACGGAAATCTGCCATTCAGGGGAGATCAACTCCCCTCAGGTGGAGGGAGATAATAATGTGGGGGAGACTTTTCAGCTGAGTCACAACCATTCAAATAGTGTCTCACGAACACACACACAGACACCAGAGCTGGCATTTTTTTCCATCTTTCAATTCAATGGAGGGGGCCCACTGTGTGTGTGAGGTGTGTGTTATTCACGCAGCAACAGCACAGGCTCCACGTGGATGCCAGGAGCTCTTTTTCATTGAGGAATTTAAATATTTGGCTCCTTCTGGCCATTCCCTCTTGCTCCTGCTGCGTCGTCCTCTCTGCCTTGAATCAATGGCAATGAATCTGTTAGCTTTCTGCAGACAATGGTTTGCATTGTAGCTTAAGGAGGACGGTGGAAAACGGAGGGTGAATATGGCAGCGTTCAGTGTAGCGTGTGTTCAACGAAATCTTTCCTTCATAGAGAAAAGAGACAATGTTTAAAGAAAAGCCTGTTTATTATAACCAAATATATTTATTTCCTTGAAGCAACTCTTGTCTAAAAATGGAATCTGCATTTTAGATTGGTTGACAAAACGGAGAACAATTAAAAAAAACCCATCAAAATCAGTCTACATTTGGATCACAATTGTTCAAGAAAAACATTTTGCATGTTAAGAATGTGCACATTTTTGTTTTCGCTTAATTGTCTCTCAAATAGTGAGATCCACATCTGCTCCCAAGGTCGCAAACATTTCCAAGAAGCTTCTGTGCAATTCAAGCTAATTCCTATATGCCTATTAACATGTTCACAATTAGAATACTAGCATGCAGCATATAAAATGCTTATCAATGCCAAGGTCTTAATTTAGCCCCTGAGCACATCTGATGCTAATCTAAGCATCCGTTAATCGGGTGACGGAGGGTTCAGGGGAATGTTACAGCTGACACTGGGATTTCAGTTCAAGCAAATATTCATGGGACACTTAGGGATGGGTCATTTGGACTGCAGATGAAGTGAGACAGGAAGCCCCTCGGAATATAATGTTTGCAGATGACATTGTGATCTGCAGGGAGAGCAGGAAGCATGCAGGTAGAAGAGAATCTAGAGAAGAGAGGAATGAAGAAGAGAAGGTCACAGTGGGACCGGTGAAGTTACAAGGAATAGACATAAAGAAGGCCGAGGACTTCAGGTACCTCGGGTCAACAGAGCAGAGTGATGGAGAGAATGTAGAAAAGAGGTGAAGAATCGTCTGCAGGCAGGCTGGAACAGGTGGAGGAAAGTATCAGGTGTGCTCTGTGACAGGAGAGTGTCAGCAAGGATGAAGGGAAAGGTCTACAAGACAGTGGTGAGGACAGCCATGATGGACGGCTTAGAGACAGTGGTGAGGACAGCCATGATGGACGGCTTGGAGACAGTGGCTCTACGGAAAAGACAGGAAGCGGAGCTAGAAGTGGAAAAGATGAAGATGCTGAGGTTCTCCTTGGGAGTGACCAGGTTGGATTAGAAATGAGACAATAAGAAGGACAGTGAAGGTTAGACGTTTTGGAGACAAGGTCAGAGAGACCAGACTTCGATGGATTGGACATGTCCAGAGGAGAGACAGGGACTATATCGGTAGAAGGATGCTGAGAATGGACATGTTCAGAGGAGAGACAGGGACTATATCGGTAGAAGGATGTTGAGAATGGACATGTTCAGAGGAGAGACAGGGATTATATCGGTAGAAGGATGCTGAGGATGGACATGTTCAGAGGAGAGACAGGGACTATATCGGTAGAAGGATGTTGAGAATGGACATGTTCAGAGGAGAGACAGGGATTATATCGGTAGAAGGATGCTGAGGATGGAACTGCCAGGGAACAGGGCTAGAGGACGACCCAGGAGAAGATACATGGACGTAGTGAGGGAGGACATGAGAGTGGCTGGTGTTGGGAGGACGATGCAAAGGACAGGGTGAAGCGACCCCTCACGGGACAAGCCGAAAGTACAGTAGTCATTTGGACTACAGAATAGAAAAAAATAAATAAAAAAAAAAAAAATGGACTACAGAATAGAAGCCATGAAAATACACCCAAAATCCAGCCTGCTGAGGTTGTTGGACAAATTCTAATTCTGATATGCTGGCAATGCATTCGGGGTGTAACCTGCCTCTCGCCCATCACAAACTGGGATAGGCTCCAGCAATTCTAATTACTCGGGAAACGTTCACCAAAGACCACACATGCAGGCGCTTCTTCCTCCCGGCAGCTCGACACTGGCCTGTGACCGTTACAGCAGCCATTCGCTGTGTCAGGAGATGAGAGCTCTTTAATCCCACATTACAGAGGCTTAGCCGAGCCTTCTCATTAGCACTGATGTTAGCACATGTATGCTCTGATTTAAAACTTCAGGGCCAGTGTCAAGGTGAGCCACAACCCTGTGGGCCAATCAAATGTTCTAGTTCTCGGTGGCTGGTTCCTTCAAAATAAATCCTGAAAAAATAACAGACTTCCACCAGCTCACAGATTACCGGCCCCACAGGAGAGTAAGGAAATACGTTAGGTATTATTATTATTATTATTATGACAGTAAAATAATAAAATTAATAAATGAATGATCCAAGACCAAAAAGGAAAAGTTCACAATAAAAGAATGTCTGAGGTAACATCAAGACAATAAATGTGATTGTGTGTAAATAATGTGGAGCCTGAAGTCAGCGTGACCCAGAAAGTGTGTGATAGAAAGTAATTCAATCATATCTGACTGAAACTGTAAAAAAAAGGAAGTGTAATACAAAGTGCTGTGAAGAATGAGTGTGTAGGACACTCGCATTCACCATCACTTTTATGATGTCTCAACATATAGACAGGGAGACTGATACTTAGATTAACAAGAAGGCGTTTAACCTCTATAGGCTGCGTATTCAGCTGCGCTCCACAGAGGAGACGCCATGAATTTAATCTTTCGATTGCAGCGATGGAGGGACTCGATGAACTGCAAAGAAATGTCCACTCTTCTTTATACGTCTTTATTTTTAATCTTTCAGTTCATTCTTCCCTTCACATTCTCTGCACCCTGTTCTCCATTTCCATCCCATTGTATTGTCTCCCCTCTCCTCACCATGTGCTCCCACTTCTCATCTCATCTCGGTACATTATCTTTCTCTCGTGTCATTCTTTGCATCGCCTCGCTTTTTTAATCGTTTTCCTTTTCACTGAAGACAACATTTAGATTTCACAGAAAATTGTAGAATGACTCTCAGTCTCAGTTGACTAAATACCTCTGCCAAAACCAAACTGCTCTACATGTCTGTTGATGTGAGCAGGAACCTCTGCCTCAGCTTTCTGCAGAGACTGGTGGAAATTAGATTTAGCATAATTTAGGAAAATGGTGAAAATGACTCACCGTGCAACGCAAAGAAAGCGAGAAGTGGATTTGCCCTTACTTGCCCCACACTTTAATGTTTTCTTTCCTGGCCCTTGCCCCATCCTTCCAGTTTCATGGAAATTGGTCAAACAAACAAGCTGACAAAAATATGTCTGTTCATCTTTTTCATGCATTTGGTTGCGCTGATTCAGCTCATCAGCTCATTCGATGTCTTATCCAATGGATTTATTTAAATATCAGGAGGTAAAACATTGGGTTCTATCATTTCAACCATTCTGGACTGGATGTTGACCATTTCACTCAGTCAGTGGAGGAGAAAATAAGTGGACTAAGTTTTTATTCAGTCTATTTGGAACCACTTTGTGAGCACATTATCCCATCAGTGCGGGAGAGGAACGGTGACATATACTACAGATCTATTGGGCTTCAGTGTAGTCCAAGAGATTCCCTCAACCACCAGAGAAATATATATCTTCCAATGCTCTGCACCAGCTGTCCATCACCTGGTGTCGCATCTTTGAGTTGTTGTTCTTTTGATTTGTGTTTGAATTCTTGCTCATCCCACTGGATTGTTCTGTTTCCATTAAAGATCAAGAATGATACATGATTGCCAGTGATAAATGCACCTTGTCCTGTCACTGTGTGGATCTCACATTACCTTAATTATCTTAATTGAGTTGTTTGGCCTGAGACGAAGGGTCAGACAGGACAGGATGGGTTATGCTTGACAAACAGTCCTTCTGACATGCTGTCTGAACTGATCAGAAATCAGTGTTGATAGCTGGAATGGGACACACTTAAGGGGATTTCCATATATGTATTTAACATTAGACTCCCCCACCTCTTCATCTACTGGCAGCTGAAGATATTGTGCAGGGAAACCGAGAGAGAGAGGGATGTTCATCTCCGGTAAATCCCAGCTGAACGTTGATTGTGGTGTAATCTCTCCAGTTTAATGCAGACCCTGTGGGTTTTGTTTCTCGGGCACTTGGTTCGTGCTTTGTCCTTATTTGTAAGAAGAAGGGTGATACAGCTAATACAGACCAGAGGTGTTGGCGTGTAAGGGAGAAAAGTTGACTCTTCAAAAAGTGCGATGAATCGTTTCAGACAGTCTCTCCTGGAAGACATTTGTCCAGCTGCACTCCTTTCTTCACACGAAAAGTGTCAGACAGTTACAGCAATAACGAGCACTAGAGGGAGATGGAATGAGCTCGGCACCAATGCTCCTTTATCAGTTTAAGGACGTCACGGAGAGGTTTTCACGGAAGTTTCCCATCCAACATCAGAATGGAGCTTTGGCCATAAAACAGCTATCGTGGCACACGTTAGCAGTATGTGTCTTTGACTTTAAAATGACAGGAAAAGACATGGAAGCAACGACATGTCAAGCTTAGAAACGTACCTGCAGGATTTTGCACCTCTCTGAGTCGCAGTCGATGTCCTCGCAGGGATGGAACATGCCCAGTGTGACGCAGTTCAACAGGATCACCAGCATGGACGCTCGCTCGAACCATGTGGAGAGCATTAGTTAAGGCATATGACAAAAAGGAAACAACAAGCTTCAAAGGCTAGCAGCAGCAGACATTTCTCCTGGCTCCTCTGAAAAAAGTGATGCACTTTTATCATTTGAGCTTCATTCATGATCAAACAAAGCTTCTGAAAGGAAACAAAATGGTATGGGGAGAGGGAAAAGCCACCTGCCTGTGTTCTGAGTGGCTGTCATTGTTCTTATACCACCCTGTAGATCACAGACGTGTTTGTAAGGCGTGCTGGAAAACAAACCACCGGTCAGGCCTTTTAACGAGATCGGATTAGAGCAGAGGGGGATGCTGGGAGAAAGGGGGGGAGACCGGAGCATCCTGTTTTAGACAGACTGAATGCTGTAATATCGAGATGATTAACGGATGGATTTTATTGACTGGACGTCAACGTGTGTATTCCTAATGTGGCTGGGTTGAGCTCCGGCGACACTGATCGATTAGGAAACACGTTAGGCTTATATAGCTTTAATTACCGGTAACCCACACAACGCAACGGACAGACACACATTCATTTTAGATCGATGGTGCATCATCTCTTCAGCTCTCTCTGTGTGTGTGTGTGTGTGTAGGTGTAGACGTCTGCACCAGGCTTCGAGGACAAACGACCTGTCTGCATTTAATTCCATTAACCGCCACTCGCTCATTCATCCCACTGACCCAAAATGCCAGTGCTGCCCCACAGCAGGAGCACATGGGGAAAAACGAGTGAGGGAAGAACAACAAGAGTGAGATGTGGGATTCCAGCCTGTCCTCCTCCAGTTTGGTGAAAAGATGTCGCCACCGGCGGAAGAACATTGAGATTATTATGAGAGACAGAGAATCTCAAAGACCGCAGTTCCATATTTGTACAATAGTCTGAAGTTACCGCCAAGCTACGATATGAATCTTTACTTCGATAATTTATCACATCTCCTGTGTATTAGATTAGACTCCACGGAGGAGTGGAGGAGCTCCATCAATATTTTTCTTCTGCTTATCAAGGGTTGTGATGCATCAGGCTACACAGGTTATTCCAGACATCGGTTTCCCCAGCAACGGGGGGATCAGCAAGGTTCCGAAGACACCTTCAGTGGTTCATCCCCCTTCCAGTTACAGAAGCATGGAAAACCTCCCAGGAGGCTTCTTAACTGGACGTTTAGACCACCTCAACTTTCCATGACTCTTCTCCAAGCCTCCTCAATATATCCAAACTCCACCCTATTTCCAAGGCTGAGCTCCGCCTCCCTATGGCGGAAGTTCATTTCAACCCTAGAGAAAAGGTCATCGTCCATTAGATCTACTCATGTGATAAACAGGAGCATTCCATCATCATTTTCTGAATGATAATGGAGACATAACACCCAGACTATTTTAAATACCGGTATATCAAAATATGCTTCCCTTTAAAAAAAACGTTGGTCTGAGTCATATTAGCACAGAGAATCTATTAATTCCAATGAAAATGCTCTGTATCAAAGTAAAACCAAATAGAAAGGTTAGTTTCACTTGTGAAAACTCCTAACACACAAATTAGCATCATAAACATGGACTGATGGATGGAAATTATAAATGGAACGAGCTGTTGCCATATATATATATATATATATACCGTATTTTCCGGATTATAAGTCGCGGTTTTTTTCATAGTTTGGTCGGGGGTGCGACTTATAAATCGGAGCGACTTATATATGCTTTTTTTACAAAATCTGTGAGCGCAGAGACAGTAGCCTACACATTTCTATAATAGGTGTTACAGGGAACTCTGTGACCCGTCAGAATCTGTCGCGGTTTCTGGAGGTTCATAGTTATCTGTCACACCTGTTATCTAAAAACACCAATTAGAAGGGCTGATTGAAAATGTCGCCGAAAAGAAAGTCATATTCCGCGGCTTACAAGCTTCAGATAGTGAAATATGGAGCCGAAAACGGCAATCGAGCAGCAGAAAGAAAGTTTGGAGTGAGCGAAAAACTTGTAAGGGACTGGCGAAAAGCGGAGGTTATGCTTACTGAAATGAAGAAAACAAAGAAAGCTAATCGCGGGCGACAAGCTAGGTGGCCACAGTTGGAGGAACGAGTTCACGCATGGGTGCTTGAACAACGTGCTTCTGGGAGAGGTTTGTCAACGGTGCAGTTGCGTCTCCGCGCCCAAGTGGTTGCCAGGGAGGTGAATATAAACGGCTTTGCGGGAGGACCTTCTTGGTGTTACCGCTTCATGCAGCGCAAACGCCTCTCTATCAGAGCTAGGACGACACTGTCCCAAAAACTGCCAGCGGACTTCCAAGCCAAGGTTGACAGTTTCCGCGCGTTCATTGAAAAGCATGTAAGTGATCACAACGTGATACCGGATCATATTATTAACATGGACGAGGTCCCCCTCACTTTTGACATCCCCATGGGCCGAAGTGTTGCAGAGAAAGGGCAAAAAAGTGTGAATATCGTTACAACTGGTCATGAGAGATCACACTTCACAGTGTTGCTGGCATGTTGTGGAGACGGATCAAAACTGCCACCGATGGTCATTTTCAAACGAAAAACCATGCCAAAAATCCAATCCTCCTCAGTTGAAATCGCCGTGAACGAGAAAGGGTGGATTGATCAAGAAATGATGAACTTGTGGCTTACAAAGTGCTATAATAAGCGACCGGATGGCTTCTTTAGAGCACGCAAAGCTCTGCTTGTGATGGATAGCATGAGAGCGCACATCACACCACAGTTAAAAAATAAATTAAAATTTTTCAACTCCACACCTGCCATCATCCCTGGAGGCTTAACCAAAATACTCCAGCCACTTGATATCTCCGTGAATAGGAGCTTTAAGTCAGTTTTGCGTAACCTGTGGGAGCAGTGGATGACGGATGGAGAGCACAGCTTCACGGCAACCGGGAGAATGCGCCATGCAACTTTCCTGGAAGTCATTGAATGGATCGACAAAGCATGGGCTTCAGTGACAACCGCAACCATCCTGTCGGGATTCAGAAAGGCTGGAATAATTGGAACTGCAACTGACGACGAGTCTGATGTAAGCGACGTAGAAGAGGAAGCGGCGTCTTGTCTACCTGCCGAGTTGGGGGAGTTGTTCAAAAGTGACACCGAGGATGAAGATTTCCTTGGATTTCGTGATTCTGAATAAAACCTGATATTTTGGTAAACGTGTTAGCATGTTCTTTGTGCTATATGTTGTTTGGTGTTGGATTTTATCAAATAAATTTTCCCCAAAAATGCGACTTATCCTCCAGTGCGACCTATATATGGTTTTTTCTTCTTAATTATGCATTTTTTGGCTGGTGCGACCTACAATCCGGAGCGACGTATAATCCAAAAAATACGGTATATATGTTTTTTTTTTTCCAAAGATTAGGCCAGGAAAAAAGTATTTCCGAAAAAGCCTCTATCAGGTCTCAGTAGTGTTGAATCCCCAAACCCTATGGAAGTATTACATTAACTCGGTCTCTTGCATGTATGATTATGTTTTTGGATTATTATACCATTCAAAACCTCACAAACTTTCAGATTATACCTCGCAGGACAAAATGCAAACTGGCTCTGAATAAATCATGGGAGATTAATCGTGTGCTACAGAATAATCTGATCTGAACGTAATTCCTGGGCAACAATGAGACAATGTTGAGCAAGGATACTGAATAACTCATGTAGGCGGGAGGGCAAGTTGAGTCTGCGACCACAAGGAACCTCGGTGGTTTAAGCTAATGATGGCTATATCTGGACGAGTATGTTGCACAACAAAGGATGCACAGAAAGTTATTTTTGTCCAAAGGGACACAATTAAAAAGATCAGTGAGATTGGGATCATTAAACAGGACCCAAAAGCTGAGACGCTCGGGCCTCGAGTTTGAGAGAGGTGGCGCAGAAAGTTTTAGGAAGACAAATTCTTGTTGACACACAGCATGTAGCGGCGAAATAACGTGGCGAGGATGCTGTATAAAAATAATTAGCTGCTCAGGCCGACTGTGTCAGCAGCTCTTATCTACCTTCAAAGGGGCCAATCACTGAGCCAGTTTAGAGAGGCACTGAGATCCACACCAATTGTGTTATTTATTTGACACAACAAAAAACACAATCCCCTTTAATGCATAGTTTTTACGTATAAACAACACCCGTACAGAAATGAATGAAACTTAACAGCTCACTAATGAACCTTTGTTTTCCTCTGAGCTCTGACTCGACTAGTATAATAAACCGATTTGATCATTTGAATTACGCCCTTAAAATAATTCAATAGAAGTTCTGGTATCAACATTGCAGAAAACAGCATTGTCAGGCTTCACGGACTAAATTGGTCTCTTCATTATTTACATCAGCAAAGAAAACCCTTTGATTTTGCACTGAAAATGCATTCAGAGCTTTTACATTCTGTCTGTTCCTAAATAGAACCAAAATCGGTCCTTGTTAAGAAAATGCGCTCCGTCAGCAAAAGAAAGTAGAAACAAACCGGCCGCAGGAAGGAGAAGAGACGGCACACACTCTTCCACTGCACAAGGGAACGCAGCGTGTTCTGCTGTTGAGGTGCAGCCGATGTAAAACGACTGTGGCAGATTGATCATCTGTGAGCAAAGCGCTCCGAAGGACATTTGGATTTGGAGCTATTGCCTTCTCTTAAAACAATCTGAGAAGAAAGAAAGTCATAATCTGAATACTATTAAACAGAGAGGTAGATAAATTATACATCAGGTAAGGAATAAGAACCCTCCCCTTTATTAGCGTTTTGGTCCACGGTGTGTTGATTTAAAGTCAGAATCATATCCAACACCTTGGCCAAAGTTCTGGGCACTCCCCTCAGGACACTGATAAAAAACATCTAAAACATCTAGGAGAAGAAAACAATCCTGAACGCCAAGAACTCTCTGCACAAATTACACGATGCTGGGCGGATGCGTTTGCACTCAGTATCCTGTGAAACTTTACCAAAGACAGGCACGACCGTGAGCTGTGAAAGTAAAAGGCCATAAATGGAGTGCGGCTGAGCAAAGCAGCCATTTTGCCACTGTGGTAATCAATAGGCAGGTTTATGCTGATTATTGGAGGGTAGATAATTAAACAGACTAACGGAGATACCCACAGAGATAAAACGTTAAACATGCAGTGAAATGAAAGTGATCTTCAGATGCTGCAAGAATGTCAAAGGAAGTTGATGAGGAACAGCATAACTATCAAAAGGAACATTGATGGTCCAATTTTAAATAATTAGTTAATCAATATTTTATTACAACTGGCCAATCTGAATGTGGCTAAAGAGGCAAATAGTTCTTTGGTTGAAGTAAAAAAGAAAACTGCACTCCAGCAAGGCTGCAGGCAGACTGACATCTACCTGCTCACCGATGCTCACCTGGACAAGCTGGAGACTGCTGTGAAAGTCACCATCACACTTCAGCACCATCACCCTGGATCTACTTGGGGAGGAGCTAACAATAATGCTGGTGGATGTCCCCCTCCTGTCCTGGATTGTGCGCGATGTGACTGGCAGACCACAGTATGCACGTTTACATCACTGTGTGTCAGAGTGATGAAGAACACCAGACAGCAGAGTGCAAAAACGAAGCTAAAGACATTCTCAAAAAAGCAAAAAAAAAAGTATAATTAGAGAAACAGATCAAGAACGCACAGACCTACAGACAAACATGAGTGTTGTACCATGAAACGTACGTCCTCCCGACCGCCTGTGGGCTCACAATGCGCAGGTTTCATTGGTGCACTTCAGAAACTGTCAAATGATCACGCATTTGCAAGCGTATGAAATGTATTGTTTATTGGCGTTCTTACAAGTACCGGTAAATAAAGGGTGGGTTCATTAACAGAAAGACAGATGACAAGTCTCAGGAATCAGACGTAGCAAAGCATTAAATATGAATAATCGCAATAATTGCATCAATAACTCTTCTTGTCTTCCTCTGCCCCCCCTCCCAGCTGGTGGGCTATAATTAAACAATAAGGAGAGTGTTCTGCCTTCAGTGTTAACTTGCACACACACACACACACACACCTTCATGCTGTCAGCATATAAACTAGCGGTGACGCCCAGAGGGATGGATTAAATCAGAGGAAAAACATGCAAGGATATGCGTCGTCAATAGTCTGAAAGCAGGAAGCCTGCACCACACAACAAGAGACAAACTCATCGACGGCTGACAAAGCATTCCAGTGTGCTCTCGTGGGATTGTTTCAGCTGTCCTGACACCTGAACGCACACACACACATAAATTCCCTTTCTTGTTGCCTAACGAAGGAAAACAAAGATGCAAGTCTTCTGTCCTGTCCTGAATCACTCGTTCACTCTGTTTCTGTCCACTAATAATCTGACAGCAGACACAAGGCAGCATAACGAAGAAGTCTGTGTACGGGGATGTATTGTTCTCATGAGGAGGAAGGAGAAATGAGGAGGACACTTTTAAAACAAAGTCTCAACTCGTCTCTTCAAGCTTTCCTTTTTGTCATGAGAGAAACGGAGCGGATCCTGCAGCAAGAGAGAGAGGATGTGCACACTCAGTCTAAGGGCGATCGATAAAGACATCCCTTCCTGAAGTGATATTATTAATGGTATTTCATACAGGAACTGGTTTTGCATCCATCTCCACACACCTCACAGCCTTGGTTCATCGCATGATGCAGCACCGAGTCCTCACGAGTGACAGCTGCTTAAGCTTACTGCATCAGTTTGTTTGTTCATCGAGGCTCCCTGCATCAGCAGATGGCGTCCACAACTCCATGAATCACATCACGTCAACCCAAAGCTCATTTCTTTGACAGCTTTATTGATTCACCAGAATTATCTTTTAATCATATTGAGTCCTCACCGTGTCTCCATGTCATAGAGCTTCACGGTTTTTCAACAATTCCTCAATGCCCTCCCCCCCCCCCCCCAAAAAAAAGAAAATGCACAAGCTTGTTAAATTCAAAACAGTAGCCAAGACTCTGCTTGATGCAACCTGATGAAATTCTGCCTCACAACTCTCAAATAATGGACAAAACAAGGACTCATACGGAATACAAAGGCTGCTGAGGGGATGTGAAAAAAAAAACCTCTGAAGTTGGAATGAGGCTGAGCAAACCAGCAAATCTACAATGACCTGCAGGTAAGTGCAGAAGGATGGAACAGCAGGGCCGATTGAGCAAGAGACATACATTATGATGTAGACAAAGAGATGAAGGTGTGTTGAGAAATGTGGTCTTTTGAGAAATTGTTTACTGGTAATATTACGTGAGGAAGACTAGGAGAAAGGTATACGGAAGGAAGATGTGACAATTTAAGAAAATGCATACCCTTTGCTTCTCTTCAGAAGACAAACTTTACAAAGCACAGAAATGATGGCTGGAGATGTGCAATGCATAAAAGAAAGGGTTAAAAGAAAGTTCCAAGTCTAAAATCAGCCGAGCTGCTCCTCTCAAAGCCTCAAAGCTTTTTTTTTCTCTTTCTGATCACTTTGTTCTCCCTCTCTTTTCACTGCTCTGTCTGTACCGTCTCGCTCGTTTTACTGTCTGGCAGGAGAATGACGATTGCTGAACACGTTAGAATAAAATAAAAAATGCAGGAGAGAACTGAAAGAGGACTATGCATGAAATATTAAGAGTGACTTCTGCAGCCCTTTGTAATACGTGACCTGCCGCTGTCAACTCGCTCAACGGTGTGTACACTCCCATGTCTCCATGTATATGTGGGAATGTGAGCTAGTATACCTATATTATTGATTATAGCTGACAAATTAATAAAAAAATAATAATAATGAGATGTTTTCTTTTTCTTTGTCCGGGAGTTTTAAAATAAAGAAATTAACAAACTGTCTGGGTATGAAGATCTTACCAGTAAGGGAAAGAGGAGTCCAACAAACCAACAAGATGATTCAAGATTTCACAGGAAAGCTGGATTTCCTGCTGGCATACAGTTGTGAACAAGTGGTTGAATGTTTAATCAAAATGTTATCACTTTTTACTTTGGAAATAAGCTTCATCAGCAACCTGCAGAGTGGAAACCTTAAGTAAGGAGTTAGGAGGCCGAGTGAAACATCAGCACATTGTTAGCCACCATGCGTGGCAGATAAATGGGCTGAGCAGGAGCAGGACAGCATAAGGAGGGAAGAATGCGTGAAAGAAAGACCATGTGTGAGAAAGTAAATGATGGAAGGTCCGCACAATGCTCTCACAATGCCTGTGTGCTTGTTTGAGGCGGAGGAGCAACAGCAGCAAGCTGCAGCACGCTTCTACTAGTGTGCATTATTGATTCAATTCAACCTCAGTCCGGGATGCTGTCCGCGCAAATGGGCTGCAAACTTTGTTTAATGCACCGACCTCATAAATATACACACATAGAGCTATTACACTGACACAACTGGGACACTTAGGAGAAACCATATGATGAGATGGAAGGACATAGTTTAAAGAAAAGGCTGACTATTACAGTCTGGATGTCTGTTCAGTGCTAAAGATTGTGTCTCGTTCATCACTTCAGCTGCACGATGCAGCTGGCTAATCACCTGCTGCCTCCTGCGATGAGAAACGAGCTTCACGTCGGAAATGTAGGTGCCAAAGATGGAGCGGAAGGATCCTAACAGGCACACTGCAACAGATTCTCCACAGCGACGCACACTCATTAGCCAGGAAACACCCCTGTATATTCCCACAGAGAACTTTCTGTTGCTAAGCAACGCAGGGATCCATTAGAAAGTACAGTGAAGTCACATCTTCACTGCGGTGGTGTCTGTAGCCGCTATAGATGGGGGCAGAGCTGTTGCAGCCACAGAGCACAACTTCGAATGTGTGTGATATCATCCCAGCATCACGAGCAGAAATCAGCACAGCAACATGAAGAATCATCTTTTCCATCCTCCAGCTGAGCTCAAAGCTCTTCTTTCTCCATCCTCACGGTCATTGATGTGCAATATGGCTTGGCCAAAGACTTTATCTAATAGTGTCAAAAGACTCTGGCCTACCATCCTCACAGGGTGGATGAATACTTCCCTGTGATTCAGCTATTTTCACTGCAAGTCATTAAAAGCTCTGCACCCTCAAACTCCTGGTGATGTGACGGGATAAATAAGTGATCTGAAGGCTTTGGGAGGCTTTATTGCACAGCGTGGTGCCTTTTGTTTGCAACACACAAGCGGACATATATATTCTTTAAAATTTGTCAGGAACTGCGTGATGGATAAGAGAGGGCGAGCAAATCTCTCAGTCTGCCTTGAGCCGACTCGCATCTATACAGAGACTTGCTTCAGTTCATTTGAATTAAACCTGAATAAACTTCAACCACACACAAAAACATGAATATTCCAGTGTGTGATGAAATCCAGTTAAACGCCACATTAACCGATATCAAATCAGGGCGGAAATTAAAGCACAGCTCATGCTGCATGAACAGGCTAGCGAGAGTTCAGCTAGTTAGTAGGATGAGAGAACACAGAGAAACACAGTAAGGGGGGAAATGGCAGAATGAAAATCTGCAAGAGGGTAATTACAAATATGAGAAAAATTCAGCGCAGCGCCAGAAGAAGAAGAATTAACATGAGGTCAACTTTATCAATGCAGCTGATCTGGCCCCCGAACAGAACCCAGACTGATGTTAGGGAGGTTAGAGGCACGCTCCTGTGATCTACTCACAAATACAATGTCCATGAGAACACATGAAAGCTCTGCTGCACGCAGGATATTCATGTGTTAGACACTGAGCTAATGAGCAATCAGCGCTAACAATGGGAAAACAAAACTATATTGGTGCAGTGATGGCATGCATAAATACACAGACAGGAAAAAGCTCATACAAGGTAATATGAAGTGCTGCAAAAGTCCCCCCCCCCCCAAAAAAAGAGAGGTTTGTCCAGGTTATCATACCTGGACAAACTCTTCAATGAAGTTCATGAGCTGCATTTAAACGTCTCGAAAAGACGAGCGACATTCTGCATAGCTGAACTCTTTTTATGATTCTTTTTTTTCTGTCTTGGATGGGAAACGAGTGAAATGGCCAAAAATGTTAGTTTTGGCTCAAATGGATGGACTGGGATGTTAATAGTAGCCCAAGGTCTTAGAAAATACTAAAACGTTGAACCTTTCTTTGATAAAAACTATATTAAAATACTCAGTGTTTTCGTTCATAGGAAATAAATGGAAGAATGAGTGCCAAATTCATCATCAAAACACATCGGGTCTTTACAATGAAGGCCTGCGGACCCAGCGGTCTAGCTTTTCTTCCATGCAGAACTTTAGCTCATCTTCTTCCCAAGACTCCGCTTTCTCCTCTCCCCCGGTCTCCCCTCGCAGTCAAGCCAATCCTCTGGCTCTGAACAAGCTATTACACAAAGCAAATAAGCCAAGGATATAGCTTCCAGTAGCTCCTCTGAAAGGGAAACCGAAGCAGGCCGGGAGTGTGTGCGAGGGGAGAGAATGAGCCTATAAACCCCAGTGACTTTAAAACGCTTTGCCAATCTCAAAGAATGCCTTGTGGATATTAAGTGTTGGATGACTCAAAAAACGTTCTCTGTAGCCTACAGAAAGCCCAGGTCTGCGCTGCTTGGCTCGCTCCGACACCAGGAACAGAAACAAAGGCAAGGAGGAAGAGAGACAGACAATCTCTGAGACGCGAATGCCACAACAGCATATTTTAAATCTTCAACGATAAGCTCCTTTTGACAGCCGATGCCTCGTGGCGATGTCTTTGTCGCAGAGTTCAAGAGTGGAGCTAAAAAGCAAACAAGAATAGTTATCGATTACAAAACCCGAAGTAACCTCTACTGGACCTACGTGGCACCATCCAATGCACTCCAAGCCCATAAAGTGTTGCTGGTATTAATAAAGTACCAAGGCCGAAAACATCTCTGCCTTGCTCTCACACCATCCGAGCCTGCACAAGTAATGTCTCGCACACGCAGAGAGAAAACAAAGTCAGAAGGAACACATGATATGCAGACATTCTCCACTTGCCCATGACGTACAACAAACGGTTGTCATCTGGTTTCTATGCCAATACAGTCAGTATCAAACACAGCTGAAGCAAGAATATCTTGTATTCATAATACGAAGATTAACTGGCTGTTTTTATTTTTGATTTAACTTCTCTGGTTCAAGTTCTGTTTTTTCTTTTCTCTGACACTAGGTTTGGATTAAATAATATTTGCATTACTGATAGAGGGCTTGCACGCTCTTATATGGTCTTGGCCTGCAAAAGAGAAACAGAAGCTAATTTTTAAGTTATGAAGAATGTCTTTAAAATGCATCTATATATGTAAAAAAAAAAAAGCCTTAAAATAATGCAGGGTCTGTCCATTTTCTCTGCCAACTGAGCGCACAAAAAAAAGTGAAGAGAATCCTTATCCAGGCCCAACCCTCACAGAGCAGTGCAGCGGGACGTAGCCATCGGCGAGTCCCCGCAATTAGAGTACGCCAGTTAAGCGCCAGGGGAAAAAAGGAGTGGATGGAAACAAGACTGGATGCATAGAGGAAAGAACCAGAAGTCAAGGAAAATCCAAACAATGGGAAATAAACAAGCCTCGGCACAACGGGCTCTGTTGAAGAAAGGACAAAATCAAGCTGGAGCGTGTGAAGAGTGGAAAAGAAAAGAAAAAAAGAAGCGCAAACCTGGAGCATAATTAGCTTTTCATCTTGAAATTCAATGAACCTGCTTTGAAAATGGACGATCTTGTAACGCTGAAATTTAAAATTAAAATGTATTTACTCATACTTGTGAAAAGCAATGTTTCAGTAATCACAAACTTCTATTCTGGAACTATATAGAAGCAGAGTGGAAAGAAGATATAATGCACAATGGCGAATAATGTGCATCTTACTGGTGCCATTTGTGCACAAAAGAGAAAGTAAGCTTAAAGCTCCCCTTACTCTTTTAGAGGATTTATAATGTATTCATCATTGAAGACATTAATGAGGTGTGTTTCTAGAGATGGATCTTTGTGGATGAAAATCTAATTAGATTTCTAAAACATTGATTCTTTTTTACGGTCACTGATTAAATCATAACAACTGAGCAAATAAATCTCACTTTTTATTTTCATATTTATGGTCGGCACTGTTTCTGTAATAGTTATTCATCTCTTTTAGCGTCAGTAATTACCTCCTGTTGCACAGAATCATTTTATGAGCGGTGCCGTTCCTGCCCTGCATGCACACAGGAACACAATGTATACTAGGAACAGACTGCTGGGTATTTTTTTCTTTTTTAACACTGTTTCTGAGATGCTCCTTTAAATTAAAAGATTTCGACTGGAGATCTAGAAAGCTGCATAGACAGGGCCAGACACCAGCTATGGAAGGAAGACCTACAACTCTGAAAAACACCAGGTAGCCCCATTCCCTCTTTTCTAGAACAATCAGATCTCACCTCTACTCAGACACAAATGCATGACAGTATTCAATTGGTTCACTTGCAAAATAAAACATTCTTTACTTTAACGACGGTGGTGGAATGACTGCACAATGCTCGCAGGCAAACCAACTCAGCTCCCTCCGGGGGGGCTTCTTACTACCTGGTAGTCTCTCGGTGGGATTTAGCCGAGTTTCATTTGAAACCTGGGCAATCTGAGTGCAAGCACGCACATCTCCATCTCAAATGGCACATTTTAAAAAGACAGTCAACACTTGCTTGCATGTGTTTCCCATCTCATCTGTGAAAGCAGGGCGTTGGGGGTGATGCATTTCTTTTCATGTGAACGAGTTCAACCAGAGCTTTTAAGCCCCCCCCCTACATTTTCTCTCCTGATGCAAAGAGGATCTATGATTTCATGATAGATGTGTAACCTGATGACAGAGACCGAGATGGATTATGACCCATCCTGTGAATTAATTGTGCAGGTTTTTGTGAAACATCATTAGAAATGTTGTTAACAGCAATGTAGCTGAACCGATTGCTTTTATATGCGTATTTGCATTTACTAATGTAGCGGCTGCGGAATGGAGAGCAAAATATCAGAGCCAAACAGCCAGTTCTGGGGATGGTAATTAGCCACATAGGCTAACAATCAGATCTAATGGTGCTGTGGTGGATAATAGCCATTTATACCTTTTAATACAGTCAGATGTAGCACCAAGTGTGTGCTTGTGTGCGTGCTTTAGTGCATGTGTGTGTGTTTAGCCTCACGAGGACCAACTTTTCCCAAAATCATGATGAGAGAAAATGTTGAGAGGCCGTTGTGTGACAATGAAAATAGAAGAATACATTTATCATTTTGTTGTTGCAATCTGTACAATGTTGTCTGATGTTTAACTAGAAAGAAAGGCGTATTATTGGCTGAGACCTCCCCTGCTTAACAACAATTTATTAATATGAAGGATCTGTGTGGGTCAATGACAGAGAGTGAATTTAGACGATTGTGTTCAGCATTTCTGATCATTTAGTGGTCTTTTTAAGTGTAATCTACAAAAGCAATGCATTTACAACAAATGAAGCAGACTACTACGCAATAGAAAAGAAGCCAATTCCTTCATGCACCCTGGTTTTCTTGATTTAGTGCATCTGTCTACAGAAATTGTTGGATTTGCTCAATGGTAAATGTATGCTTCCTTGATGAAAAAAATGTTTAGTCTTAAAGGGGACATATTATGAAAAACTCACTTTTCCCATGTTTCTACAAAACTAATTTGGTGGGTTTGGGTCATTATCAACCCAGAAACAGCTAAATAAACCATCCAGTCAATCCTGCATCGTTTGTGTAGTTCTGTAATGAAGTACAGAAACGCTTCTGGAAGAAATCTAACTTACTGTGATGTCACAGTACCAAAGCGTGCACAATATGCACATGTACATGCATGCACATTCATTGCGTGCAAGCGCTTAGTTTCATTTTTGTTTTCAGACATCTGACAGAGCTGTTTGAGACAGAAAAGAGGGACGCTGTCCTTTTGATCAAAGACTGTCACAGATATTTAATAAAAGTGTCTGGGAAGCGCATTAATTTGTGAAAAAAGGGTAGAATATGTGATCTTTAACACAGATTTGTTTAACTCCTTACTAGCTTTTTGATATGATAAAACACATTCACTGGCCGTTAATAATGCAGCTGCTTGGTGTTAAGTCTCCACTTCAATAGATGGACATTCAAATGCTTTTAGCATTTCACTTCAGGGAGCAATAAAAAATGACCTATAAGAAGGGATGTAATCACAGGCACACCAGTTATGCTATTAAGCAGATTAAGCAATTTACAGCTAACGAACATTACATCTGAATACAGTCCATCTGATTTTCAGAAGATTTTTTTTTATCTGTTACTGTCCAGTCTTTGATGTATGGTTGCATGGCAACAGGGAAGCATCCATGTGACTCCGTATCTTGCTCAGCTATAGTCTTTTCAGTAACGCTGTTTAAATGCATAGTTGTTGATTTATCAGATTAGGAGCAGAATGATTGCTTGATCACAGCTAATTCAATGGGATCGCACCGTACAAGACACTAATGGAGCTCCTAATGAGTGATGCATCTGCAAATGAGCTTTGTAGGGCACTCTAACTTTTAAAGGGCTTTTGGCTGTAAGGGGTGGCTTTGACTAAGTGGTTGGCTGTTAATCCAGTGGGATAAATTATACAAATCAGTCTAAAATATAATGGTTTATAGCTAAATATTGGAGTCACGATCTTCTTTGAAGTTTTAGCATTTCTGGCCGTCTCCTCTAGCCGTTCTGACACCACCGTCACGGTTTGCTGTCTTGGTCAGGGAATGCTGCTTATTTGCAGCGGCACAATGGAGCTGATCAATCATCAGGGGCCCCATCCAACATCACATCAGATTGATTCACACAACACCCTCAGGCGCCATAGCTCGATTCTGCTAACATGGGATAACAAAGACAGCCTCAAATAAACACACCATGCACACAATCAGACATGCTCCCATTAGTCTGCTGGCGGTTGTGAGTGTAGGAGGAAGTTAGAAACCATCAAAAAAATCAATCAGCAGTGACAAAAGCATAATTAATTTTTTTCATAAAGTGACGAGTAAAGAAGACGAAGGAGACATCCTATTGACAAGGAGATAAACAAAAGAAACACACATCCACGCCCACGCCCACGCTCACACAAACACAAACACATTCTCCTCCTGTCAGAGTTAAGTATCTCCTGACACATCGGCAGCAGTAATCAATTCCCATTTGCATTACAGCCAGGGTTCTTATGAAAGCACCGGCCCACCTTTACTCATCTGGGACTTTATATCTCCATCACACACTCCATCTTTGCTCTTTTCATGCCTTTACGCTAGTTAGGAAGGAGTGGAATGGTGTTAGAGCCCTGCATCCCTTCATTCAGAGGCAATCAGGAGGCAACCATTGATGCATTGTCAGATATTCTCAGAGCGGTGTGTACCGGTATATGGCTTATGTGGATCAGCTTTATTTCCTCTCCCACTGTGTTTATTACGTAGAATTATCTACACCCACGATAAGCATGTGTTCCGTATTTCATCAATTACAGTTTTTAAATGGCACACAGATTATTACTATTTGTTGGAATCCGTTGCTCCATGACAGTACCGGTAATATTTATTTTCTAGTACCGTAATACGCGTGTGGGTAGCAGGGACGTGGAGGCAGCAGGTATAAAGCTGTGGCGGTCAGAACCATGCTACTACTTCTGCTGCAGGGTGAAATGTAGTCAGACTCAAACACTGTTCCATTGGCTCGACGCACATTTTTTCCACATAGTAGATCCAGATTCCTAAAACAATCCACCTGGTACATGATGAATCCTAATTTAGAGTGGATTCACGTAAAGCTCTGGGATTTTTTTTTGTCCAGCGTATTGGAAACTCTGAAAGTACGCTTTCTAATTAGATGAAAGGAGAGCGCATCGCATGGAAGAGCGGAGGATGACTTGAATGGAAAGCAATCTTACTTTTAGTTCTGTTGTGTTTTGTTTACCGACTTTTTTTTAAATAAGCTACCATAGCAACCACAGAGACATTTTTTGTTGCTTGGATTTTCTTATTTGCAGAATGGAAACACCACAATGCAGAGATCATTTTCAATTCATTATGACACAATGGAGATTAATTCAAAGACAGTTATATTATTTAGAGACTTTGTATTTCCCCCCGCCCCCCCAATGAGGATGATTTCAGCAGTCAATGAGCATTTAGAGTGAGCCTGCAGGATATCTTATTTAAAAAAAACTTCAAAAGAGTTTAAAAAGTCCCCAGCTCTGAAAACAACGTGAAAAAGAATTGTGAGTTATAATTGCACAAACACAAAATGATCTAACAAGTTACAGCAGTGCTTGTTGTTGTGCAATCCTCAATTTTTGTGGGTCTTCTGTTTTTCATTGAGATCTATAAAATAGAAAAAACCCTAACCCTAACCCTAACCCCAACACTACCCCCCCCCCCCCCCCCCCCCCATCCCCATTATAAAAGGACTCATATTTTGGTTAATAGCTCATAAACTACTAATGATAAACACATGATTCCAAAGATATAGGTTGTGTTGCTACGCATCACATTAGACTAGTCTTAATAACAGAACATTATCTAGAGATCGCCGCGCTGCGTTTGATGTCCTGGTTTCATTGGTAACTTCCATCAGTCATACCAAATACAATGACACATTGTGTAAAGTCAGCTATTGCAGTTTGAAAGTCTTCATGATTCACTGATGCTCTGTTGGGCTCTTGTGCATTAGGCAAGCTGTAGTCAAAATGAAAACCCCTTCTAGTCACAAAACCTCTCACACATGCTGAACATAAAAAATACGTGGTTAGGTTATGAAAAAAATAATAATAGTAATAGGAGTTTGCTTTCCCATGAGATGTCAAATCCAGTGTCCTTGGTGAGAAGGGTGTATTTGACCCAACCCTCGAACAAACTCTGGCCTTCTTGGGAATTCCACACTTTCAAAAATCCATTGCAGTTTCCCTGATCCGTTTCCATTGGCTGCAGATTTAAGCTCAATGCGTCTCTTCAAGAGGTTGTGGTTTGTTTTAAAAGTCAATACTGCATGATATGCTTTGATGGAAATATGGCACACAGCGATCAATACCTAACTCAGTGCAACGTAATGGACAGATGGACACAGCTCCTTGGGTGATATTGGAATGAAGAAAGGCAGCGAGAAGAATTCCGAATTAGAAATAAAAACAGTTTGCACATATTCAGGAAGACAATTCCCAGAGAGAAAAGGAAAGGAAGACAGAAATCCAATAACAATGCTAAACAACACGATGTCCACTCCCACAGGTCATATTTTTTGCTTCTGAGACAAATGACGAAGTCCCAGGGCCCCACCCCTTTGTCTGACTGTCACTTTCTATTTCTACCTCCATTCATCCCTTTCCCTCGTTTTTGATGCCTGTCTCTTCTTGTTCATCCCTTTCTGTCTCACCCTCCCGCTACAAGTTCCATTACAGGACATTCCATTGCTCATTTCCACACATGCTTTGTTCTCGCACCTCAGCTTGGACCATTTCCACCAACTCTAGCTCCGATTGCGTCGATCATCAAACAAACTCTGAAATAATTTGTCATAACTAATGGGGTTCTTGTTATGAATCACCACTGAGATATCCCTGAACAAATGGTTGCAAAATAGTTCATTGGCTTTTTGTACATTTCTTAAAAATCTGTTGCTTATTTGTTGAGAGAAAATATAATCAAACACTATTTTTTATAATGCAGACTTAATCGGAAACATCCCAGTTTTCTTGAGAGCTGTGGTCAGACTGGCAAAGAAGAAGAGCCTAACACTTTCACAAAACACCTGCACAAGATCCATCATATTCTCTGCAGCGGCTGTGTGCGTGAGAGCATTTAATCATCCCTCAACTACCCCAGAGCTAAAAGCTTCTCCAGACATCATCTTAGCCAAGTCTCAATACAACAAGGAAAATCAGATATTTTTTCAAAGCGTCTAAAAAACATTTTGGAAAACTGAAGGATAGAAACTCAACTGGTGACTTTAGAATTTAGCTCCTGGCTAAGTAAGAAAGTGCCATCGGAATCTGGATGATGTAAATACAGCACTGCTTAGTATCCCTACCGAGAACAATCATTTGATATATGCAGCAGCATCAGTAATCCTAGAGACGGTTGGCAACCAGATGGACACCATGAGCAGCTGGAAAGAGCAGGGGCCTCCATGGAGAAGGCTAGAAGAAAAAAATCACTGCAGAGCAAAGTTAGCCTCCTAACAGAGCTGAGCAGAGGTGCGATTCTTAAGAAAGAACTCCCCAAGAAATACAGCGTGCTGCCCACAGCCGAGGCACTGGAGACTGCGAAGCAAAGGCTCACAGCCTAAAGAGGTGTATAAATGAAGTAGAGGCGAGAAGAATAAACATGATGTTCTCCAACAATCCATCTAAGGCCTACTCTCAGTGGCAAGGTAGCAAGATCACAGCAGACCCACCCAGGGCTGAGACTTGTTGCGGTTCTCATCTCAGGAACCCTGCAAGCTATGCACCTCTTTCTGCAAAAGAAAAAACTACAAATGTTCATTACATGCACAAAGCAGAAAGTTTGGATCAGCAGAGGTATTTGCAAAAACACTAATACATGAAGTACACATACTGCCTGCCCAACTGCATCTGGTTTGCATTACCGCATCAACGGTGGAGAAATGCATCGGCGCCCTGTTCCCATTGGATGGTTGCTGCCGGCTCTGCTTTTAATTGGTCATCTTAGTGCCAGACCCTCAAGCTCACTCTCACACACACACACACACACACGCACACACACACACACACACACCAGGGTGCTGCATGGGGAATGTTGTAGAAAAAAAGTGAAAAGTTGGCGAAAATCAAAATTCTGCTAATTGGGAATCATTTTTTCCTTTGTCTCCAGCTCACATAGGCAAAGACTTTGAGCATAATATTTTTGAACAAATGGCAGAACTTTAATGTGTGTGTGGTGTGTGTGTGTAACAGTGCAAGAAAGAAAGTCGTGTAATTCGAGGTGGGGGCAAGTAAGGGATAATAGCAAAACAATAGACAAGTAATGCTTCCTGGAATGAGAGAACTAAAACGTTAAAGCATGCATGGTTACCCCCAATTAGATACACCCACACACACACATGCACACACAAACACACTCATCCGGGGTCTCCCCTGAGTCAAGGACAGAGCTTTTTTCTCTCTCTCTCTGGTCTGTGAGATGCTTTAAAAGAATATGTTCAGCTGGAAACCACATGGCGACCGGTTTAAGGCTGATTTAGGGTCATAAGCACAAACACTTGAGTCCAATTCTTAATTTTGCAAACATTCTTATAATACCTTTACTTTTTGCGAATAAATAGCAAGTCAAACTTACTATTACACTACATAATGCTTTCATCTCCAATGTGTGTTTTTGCTTTGTTTGTTAGCATTCACCACCTTTGCTTCATAGCTGAGCTAATCACAGAAACGCACTGGAATTGGCTGCCATTTGCTGACTCATGGCATCCATAATCTAGTGAAACTTTCCGACAGTAGAATCACTGAAGAGTCTCCAACTGCAGCGACTCATCCTTTTCTCTAGTAATAATTCACATGAGGATCAATCAATATGTGGGCTCTGGTATGCAGCTTGGTAGGGCTCAGTTACACACCACATCAATCAAAAAGAGATACATAGAGTGTGACTCTTGGCGTGCATGCTTATAATGTGTAAACCAAACAAATCTCATTTGATTTGATGCGTCGAAGAAATTATGCGTGACAGTGAAGGAAAGGGTGCTACGATACTGGATCCGGTTATGTCTGTGATGTATGACTCAGTCGCAAACCTTTTATTGGAAGATTCCTCCAAAAATCGATTTGGCAAGATAAATTCATGCCGCATGTCAGCTTTAGACTATCATTGCAATTTCCTTGGCTTCAATATTATGAAATAGTTCTTGCACCATACCAGAATCTGCAGTCACAAAGTGGACATATGGATGTTGAAAGCACAGAATAATCACTTTCACTACCATTAATAATTAGTCCAGTATGTGGTGGGAGCCAATAATGAACAGTATGTATCAATAGCAAGTAGTACTTACATTGAGGCTTTCATTCTAGATCCTACTTTGGTGAGGGTTTTTGGCAGGACATTTGAGTGAATTTGAAAATCAAAGGCTTACTCATGAAATAGAAAGCCAACTCCTGCCATCAGCAGATTTACTCTTGAGGGGAAGAGAGTTTCCAGAAAGCATTATGAACTCCGACAGGCCGTGATCAAAGTTAAGCCTGCTGAAACTTTTTCTTGTCATCATACTTCAATCTCTTATTTGTTGTCAGAAAGTAACCAAAAAAAGGTCAATGGTAAATACCCCAGTGTCTTAGTATGTATTATAGCCAACTCACCGAACCGGCTGGTTTCATGAAAGACACCAGACCAAAAAAACACATTGACAATCAAGATGCTTTGAATCCTTTGTTAATGCGCTTAAGAAAGGACTCATTATTAATGCATTTGAATGATTCATTTAGAAATAGTTTCAACTCAAGACAAGCGGAGCTGTTTTTTGTGTTGGCTGTACTGCCCCTCCAAGTCGGTCACAAAATGATACTGCATGCTTTGTATTTACAGGTTAGACAGGAGTAGATGCTACAAAAGCATTATTTGAAATTGACGTGCAAATGGAGATAATATCATAAAGTTTCCAATGGTTTAATGGGGGATTGTTTAGAAATGTATGCAGCCACTTGTTGACCAGGCACAAAATGTTCTAAATCCCAGCCGACTACAACTACCGTTATCCACGGAGGAGCAGCCGCCTTAGCACTAACTTAAAACTCACTATAAGAGTATGAGAGAAAATAAAGGATAAGGAACGCTATAAAAGGACAGAAGAAGACAGATTAATGAAAGAAACAGTGTCCAGAAACATCTGTTTGAAGCGTCAGGCAGCAAACTTGGCTGCTGGTGGGATTGCTAATGAAAGCGGGTTTGCTGATGAAGATGATGTGTGTGTTTGTGTATCTTTGTGAAGTGTGAGTTCGGCCTAAACTGAGAGGTTTGTGCAGCGCTTGACTCTCCATAAAAGTTCAACAGCCACAGGGCTTTGGAGAAAGGCCATGTTACACCACAACACGCTGGCCCCCAAACCTGCCGAATGTCTGCTCCAAATGCCCAACCTACACACACACACACACACACACACAGAATGAGAGAGAGAGAGCAGGAACATCAGCGCAAGCCCACAAAGCATGTCTTGCTGAGATCATCTATGAAGCCACAAATATGGGCAATCAAAATTTAGGATTAAAATTCCTTTATAGCAGGATCACACACAAACACACACACATCTTTGCGAATTACAGCCTCAAACTTGGAAATCTTGTCATGCTCTCAAACCCATAGCTATAATGCAAAAAAGATGGAATGTATTACAATAATACGTCATAAATTAGGACAAAAAGTAGCGTATATATAAAGTAGCATATAAAATACTAATAGAACTGTTCGGTAGGAATGACCGCTAACCATCATTCTCTGGAATGAATGCTTGGCATGTGCAACACTAGATCAGAGTACCTTAAAATATATTCAGTTAATAAATACAAACTATATGGAAATGTTGAAAATCCATTTGTATTAAGAATAACCTGATTTATTGAGCAACTTTTAGAACCATTTTTCCACAGCGATTTGACACATAAGACAAAAGAAGACAAAAGCAGGAAGAAAACTCAGAAATACAGTATTAGTATTACTTTTTCTGGTCTAACATTGTTCCAATTTTAGAGACAAATCTCACAGGTAGATTTGACAATTTGCTATTCCATAACATAAGACTGGATTCAATTACTACTATGTACATATACGAGTATTGTTCATACTTATTTGTTATTTCTAGTTTATTATGTTGTGGGGTGGGTGGGTGGGTGTTAATTTGATTGTTTATTTAAAAAGAAAAAAAGTAACTGTACGTTTGCACTTTTCGTCTGACTTGCATTTGATAAATAAAAGAATATATATAAAAAAAAGACTGGATTCAAGAAAGTATGTGCACTTAAAAAGTAGTTGAGACTTAGCGATCTTTCACCATTGGCCACATTTAGTACAATAAGATTTCTTTAATTTTTCCAAGATCAATCCAATGCTACACACACACACACTCACACACACTGATCGTTGAGGGAAAATTGGACTCAAATAAGAATTGAAGATCAGCAGATGTTAGAGCTGCTGACGTTGTAAAATTTTTAAATGGAATAAAAATGGAGATATCTCAGGCATAAATAACTCACTCGGTTTGACAGATGTTTGTAGTTTGCAGGTTTAATAATGTGTGCTGGTGAAGCCATAAATACATTCAGGACTCCATTATTGTTTGTAGCAACCTTTCCATGGCAGCATCAATGTCGTTATAATCGATTAGAAATGGCAAAGTGAATAATAAAGTTTAACTTTTATTTTCTCCTTCAGTTCTAGCACAGCATAAGAAAGAAGGCATCAACTCTCCATCTGCTCTGATGGAAAGCAGCTCTGACATGCTGTGAACACGCTAATGGTCTCACTTCCACAACAACACCTGGGTTTCACACCTCAAATGCAACATTGCATACAAAGACACACATTTATCACGGAGACACAAAAACAAGATAACCACCAGCAGTAGCATAAGAATACAGACAAATTAGTATTTAAACCCGTTTGTATGCTGCATAGTATTTTTTATTACTGAATTCTTGATCAAACATGCAAAAATAATCCTACTTAAGATCCCTCCTCAATATTTGAATAAATACAGTTAAATTCTAATGCAATTTTAATAATACATTCAATTATAATCATATGATTCTATGTCAGGGGTACAAATGCTAGCAAAAAGAACTGGGTGTTGATGGAGTGCTACTAACGTAGCAACCCCGGTAACAGGGGGTAGATGCAGAGAATGTGAGAAGAATGGTTGCTTCGAAACCCCACATCCATACTGAGCCAGAAACAACTACCAGTTACTCACTACTACTTTGGTGCCAGTGGGGCGCCGTGCTGCCCTTATTGGGCCTGAGGTGACAGCTCTTTCATTTGGTGGAGGTTTTATGCATGCCAGGTCTACCACACCAGCACCTATCGAAACTCAATACGAGAGTGATCTCCTCCAACCGGTCACTGAGTCAGTGTAGGTCGCTCAAATAGTGTCTGTGGCTCTCACTCTGCTCTGCATCTACTTCCTCAGATCTCCTATACAGCAGATTCGTTGTGTTTATCAGAGGACTCCTTGTTTTAATTAGATTTTATAACACATTTATTCTTTAGGTTGCGTTCCATATGTATGGAAGCTAAAGGAAACTGCAATTTACTACATGTTCATGATCAGTCTCTAAAACCTTCATTCTGCAACCAAATTCATTCATTTTCTAACCGCTTATTCCGTTATCGGGTCGCGGGCCAAGCTGGAGCCAATCCCAGCAGTCAATGGGCGAGAGGCGGGGTACACCCTGGATAAGCCGCCAGTCCATCGCAGGGCAACACAGAGACACACAACCAGCCACACACACACTCACACCTACGGGCAATTTAGTGTCACCAATCAGCCGAGGCTGCATGTTTTTGGTGGTGGGAGAAAGCCGGAGAACCCGGAGAGAACCCACGCAGACACGGGGAGAACATGCAAACTCCTCACAGAATGGCCACAAGTCGGAGACGAACCTGCGACCATCTCGCTGTGAGGCAACAGTGCTTACCACTGCGCCGCCGGGTCGCCTTCTGCAACCAAATTAAAACACAAATTAAATAGTTCAGTCCAAAGTGCATGAGTAAGAGCAAAGTTCATGACTTCAACTCTTCAAAAATTCCATAAAAGTCACTCAGTTGCAACGATATGAGCAGGATGGCTTCACTCTTGCCATTTTGAAACTTGGCCAACATCAATTTTCACACTGCATTTGTTGTCAAAGTGCTTTTGCATGTGTGAATGTGCTTGAAGAGAGAGGAGATGAAGGATTTTCATGCTTCACCAATTGGGTCAAGACCATTTGACACAACGGATTAAAATCGTCTTAGAGCGATGAGCTAAAGCAATTAGAAATCTTGAGATTTGCATATATGCTAAAATATGCAGTGACAGAGGAGATGAAGAACCTGATGAATGCGGTGTGTGTGTGTGTGTGCGTGTGTTAAAGGCTGAAATATTCTAATGCCAGCACTATTAATTCACCTCTTTAAATCTTTTAGCAAAAATATGCAAGTTAATACACAATGTTCATGACAACTTGAATCATTGCCATCCACCCTAACGGCAAAATGTTTAAAATATGCTAGATGTCTTCAACCATACGAATTATAAGTAAATAAAAAACATGATACAAAGCAAGGGCCAGTTACCACAAAGTATCCAAAATCTGTTCAAAACGAGGGACAGTATGACTTGAGAAGAGCACTGTGCTTTGAGAAACCAAAAGTAAGAACAAATGTAAAAAAAAAAAAAATCACTGTCAGTAAAGGGTGTTAAACTGTGGCGTGACTGTTCTTATAAAATTAAGATTAAGACTTCCTTCTCCGCGGCCACTTCTTCCAGCTATTCCGTGTTTCCCAGACCAGACGAGAGACATCGTCTCTGCAGCGCATCCTGGGTCTTCCCGGTGGTCTCCTCCCAGTGGGACGTGCCCAGAACACCGCAACAGGGAAGCGGCCCTGGACGCCTAAATAATATGCCCGAGGCACCTCTTATCTGGCTGCTCTCAACGCAAGCAGCGACTCTACTCCGAGAGTTCAGGCAGAGCATGACAGTGAAGAGAGCGCAGACACAGGGACGCACGCACTTACTGTGCACGTTCCCCCGGTTGACGTCAAGCCGAGAGGGATTTCTTCCAGACACGTTTCAGGAGGTGATTACAGACCTACCAAACTACGAAGGATCGAGTGGATGGTTTATTTAGCAGTTTTGGGGTCGATAAGCACCCAAAATCACCATAATATTGTAGAAACATGGGAAAAGTGAGTTTTCCATAATATGGGACCTTTAAAGAATTGGCTTGTTATATAAAAAAAATATTGTCTCCTGACATAATGCTGAGGAGGAGAAGGGAGGGGAATATTTATTTTTTTATGCTATTTATTGTAAGAAAGGTAGGTAGGTAGGTTCCAAATAAGTATTTGCTTAACCCCCCACCCCTTCGGTTCAGCTGTGTTAAAAAGCCTTTGAAATATTGTCCTTTGTCTCTGTTTCAGTGAAAAGTGAACCGAAATAAAATTCATTCATTCATTCACTACAGCAGTTCCAACAAATGCGCTTTCCATTCTGCGGATGCAGCATGAATCTGAATAAGGCTCATCGAACGCCTCATGGCTGTGAGTGCATGCTGAGATTAAAAAGGAGGGCAAGGAAGCAGAAAAGGACAGAAAGTCAGTACAATTTGGAAGAAAAGATAAAAGAGGAGAGGAGAGGATTAAAGGAGGATGAATGAAGACCATCTTTATAAATGTGTAATGGATAAGACAGGGTGGCGGTAGGGGTGAAGTGGCGTGGCATATGAGGTTGGCTCATTATGGTTAAAATGGATGAGGTGGGGAGGGCAGGTTGTTTTCTGGTGTTGAGCAGGTGGGGACGGAACTCCCTCTGTGGTCTACTGCACCTTCGTCATCAACACTTCCCTTAACGATCGTCTCGCTGCCAAACAACAAAGGGATCACTTCATTGAACCCAAGACTGGAGAAGCATCTCTCCGACCTGTGCATGAAAAGGTTTAAGGGTGGATACATTTTAGGTACAGTAAAAAAAAAAGATTAATTGTCTCTTGAGAAATGAAGAGGGGCTTTTGATTGATTTGGTATTTCTTAGTCTCAAGTATTAATCCTGTGTTTTCCAGCTCGTATTGGCAAACGTCTCACAAAAATACCTACAAGGCTCCAATAATTAGCAAAGATGACATTTCAAAAGAGCATTTCTAGTCAAGGTGACATCTTCACATGACAGAAAGACATTCTTGCTTCTTCAAACAGACAGTCCCTCGGCTCATTGGACATGAGGCAATGAAACACAAATCATATGATTTTTAGGAATCTCGTTTCATCTACCCTTCAAAAATGACAGTTATAAGACACAAAGACATCTGACATGTCAACGAATGATGTTTGCGGTCTTGTTAAAGTTAGAGTATGTGATTCATTACCGTGTAGATTTTTGTCCAATGGTCTTCTTTCTAATAAAATCTCAGGCCTCATATGACTCCTCAAATTTTTTATTACCCAAGACCAGCAGTATTGACCAAATCCTTATTTCCAAGGCAACAAATAGTTGTGAAAGAAAGAAAGCAATCTCGGGAAGAGGCCAACGTATCACCGGTTTCATGAATTATGCATTAACTCATGACTGGGCTTGGCTGCGTGCTCAATTATAGATGCTGGGCTTTGACCAGGAGGTCAGACGGCTTACAATCGTCATCCCCGGAACATACATATGGGTGAAAAACATAAATACAACCGTTTATCAAATGACTTTTGAACTTCTTCAAGGGATCTAGTGTACAAAAACAAATAAAGAAATCTTTGTGTAGAATCCAGAACGGTTGAGGTTTCAAAAGGCAAGTTTACCTGCTGTGAAGTCTTGTGATGATTACAGTGACATAACTTCATTATTAGCCAAGGCATTAGCCATTTCTGCAGCCACGGTTTCCCCCCTGTGGTTAATCAGGTTTTGAGTAAAGGCAAACTTCTCTTAAACTTCAGCACCAACAATGAATAATTCATAGAATTATTTGTTTGCCTGTGTGTGTGTGTGTGTGTGTGTGTGTATGTGTGCAATCTTGACCTAGTTACCTCCCACTGTTGTTTTCAAAGAGGTTGCATCAAGTACGCGACCGAACTTTCTTAAGAATGAGCCCTGATGAAGTTTGAGGTCAGAGACTCACGAACCTTCGCCGTCCAATCAGATGACTGCTTCGCTCCATACAAGTAAGAGCTACATTTCACGCTCCGTCACCCAATATTCCAACTGGCAAAACATTATCTTGAGTTTACTATAATGATTGAGAATTATGAGAATTAATTTAGAGCAATACCGTCATAATGCTAGAAACATATAACTTGTATGTCACTCATAAACTAACGACTCGTGTCTGCTTTTTTATGAAATTGTAATATTATTTATTGTCAAAAGAGCTGCAGTCTCCACCCCAATTACACACCCAATACAACCGTGAATCCAATCATCCATTACCGGTGAAAAAAAGAAAAAAGAAAAAGCTTGCGCTTGTGGTGAGGTGAAAAGAACTATTGTAATCGTTTGTGTTTTTTCCCAGTTTACTTTTTATGTCTTCATTGTCTTTTCTTCTCTATGTGTGTTTCCACAGGTAAATCTTAATTATTGTATGTGTTTTTCCCCCCCATCAGTGGTACCTTGGTGTAACCTCCTGCTGAAAGTGCAAATCATCCAAACAATGTTTGCACACATAAACTAACCAAACCTGTGTTCAGTTAGAGCCGGGTCAAGCCCACCTATTTTTGTCAGACCAAACACTGAGATTTGAACTGGACCTTAGTCGATTCACACCGGGAATTTTCACCCAGATTAAACACGGCTTGAAATCACTTCAGCTTTCCCTGATCTTGACCCCTGGTTCAATGTTGTCACATTGGCTGCGCAGAAACTCTAATCCTTAAACATTGTTGGGCAAATGGTGGACGACTGACATCTGCCTTTGAAAACAGGAAGTCTGTTCTACGTACAATAATAACAAACTCAGAATGCTTGTCTCATGTCTGATCTTTCTGAAACGAAAATGAGCAACCACATAGCATAGTTAACTCCAAACCCCTCTCTGAAGGAGGGCATATTTGGGTGTAGCCACTGTATGCTCTTGAGCGTCATGCTCAATGCCTTCCTGGAAGCTCCACTGTAGGCCGTCCAAATTTTCTCCTCATTTCTACATTCCTCCTCATTCCCAACTCATCTTGTTTTCTCTACAACACATCCCCTTTCCCATCTCATCCCTTCTTTAGCGACCCTTTGTTTTATTTGATCATTCTGCACTGACAACCATGTCTGTTACCCTGGACAACAAGCGAATGTGCCACTTGACAACAGTTCTATAATGTAAACACTCAAAAATGGGAAAGATGTGTCCTTTGGGCTTTGGGAGACCAGGTCAGGCTTGTTTCTCCTCATGAACACTGATACTAGCTCACATAACCTCATCTCAGTGAAAGAATTCCTGGCTTTGCAACAAAAAATACGTCAAAAGCCAGTAAAGAACGCACATAGAACACGGTCCCTCGGTCATAATGCATCGTTGGCAGCACAAGCCTATTAAATGTAATGAGTCCAGCACAGGATATATAATCAAGGCAACTCATCAAGCGCACACTGACTATGACTGCCCGTTAACTACAAGAGCAGCCATCAGGAAAAAGGCATTGTTGGGTCAGAAAGTCAAGGAAGGGAGAGACTGTTCTGGGGAAGGCTGGAATCCGATGCCTGCACCTCTGCATGTACGAATGTGTCTGCATGTCTGTGGCTGAATGTCTGTATCTGTGGTCCAGCTTGGATTTTTCTTTTACCTAAATCAAAAACATATGCACCCAATTCCCAACATGCAATAAAATCCCAGATTCTAACCAAAGTCATATATTACTACTTTTTTTGTCGTGTCTTTACACATCAACACACAGAGAGCAGAAAGGCAGCCACAGCTCCTGACAAACATGTTAATCAGATGGGACCACACCACAATCCCACTGTGAAGAGAGGAAGCTCTAAAATGGCAGCCCCACCAGAAGAGGAGAGTCATTTCCATCCGCTTGCTGAAGAATGCCATTTTGCTTTGCAAGCTGGAAACTGCAAGTGAAGTGCAGGGATTCTCCTAAAAGGCTTTCTAAATAAGACAATTTACAGAGCTTGAAGAGTCTCTGTCAGCAAGGAGACAGATAAATCGTCTCGTAATGCCATGCTTGTCTATGCGTGAGCTCTCTGCGGTCCTCTCGTTCCCACAAAGAACCCGCCCCTTGCCCACCACCCACATACACACACACTCAACCATGGCCGTTGATGCGATGCTGTACTCAAACTTAGTGTATACAGGCTGCCCATCCTTGCAGACTGAGAATAGTAACAGATAGCATTAGCAGAAAAAATTAAAATCCTTGCCTAGCCAGGAAATTCAAACGGAGAGAAGAGACGGAAGGAAGGATTGAGATGGAGGGACAGCAGAGGAGAGCAGAGCAAATCTCTCCCTCAGGACTTTCCCAGTGTCCTCCATCTGCCCAACATGATGCCTGTCATCCTACAGACCTCCATAGGGCCTCGCCTTGTTTGTTTGGGTCCAAAGGGTAACATATTTGATTTAGCACTGGACAGTGAGGCAAGCCGGACCAAGGATGGGTGAAATATACATGCCTACATAAATGGGAATATCACCAAATGAGAATGTGAAGCGCAAAGCACGGGCCGTAAGAATGCAAAGAAGAATAAATCATCTTAAGCACAGTCAGTTGACACAGTTTAGACATATCTGGTGAATTATATCCTCCGCAGGGTTAAAAATTTAAACAACCCAGGCATGTGCGGACGAAAGCAGATTAAATATTTTTGCTCTGCGAATCAAGAAAGAATTCCCATCAGCGAAACCCGAATGGTTCTACAGAAACGCACAGACAGCAGAGAAATTAAAAAAAAGACATTTTAGAACTCACTTTGATAATGCTTTCAATTAAAATCCGTCTCTCCTCACAGTTATTTTTCGTCCCAGCGAAGCATGTAGGAATTAGAGTTTATATAAAGATGCTTAAAGGGGAGACATGACAGAGATAAATCCTGCTGAGCTCTGAGCATTGTCAGAGGATGAGTGGGAGGAAGACAGGCCAAGTGAGTGATGATCTGAATCTAGATTGCTGTGGGTGTGTGTGTGATCAAGTGTGTGTGTATGTGAGATGAGTCATCCCTAACCTTAACCACCTTCTGTAATCACAACATCAACACAACACAAGACGATCATGCCGGCACAAACGTTCCCATACCGGGCTGAACGTGTATGGCAACGTGCGTGTGTGTGTGTGTGTGTGTGTGTGTGTGTGTGAAGTAAATGCTTCAGGCGCTGATAACTCTGTGCAGTTTGGGTTTTCTTCTGGGATTATCTAATGTAGTTTTCACACGGCAGAACCTGTCCTCCATCACTCAGCAGGGCAAAACAACAGCTCCTGTGCTGCTGCAGGTGGCTGTTGCATGCTGGGAAGTTATGTTCAAAACAGTTCGATTAAACGAGGTCATCGCTGGGAAAGAAATACAACTTTATTTTCAGCCAAAAAATGTCGACCCCCGTCTATGATGCGGATTCACCACAATCCATGAGGGTCAAAGGGCTGGATGTGGGCGGTGTTTGCACCGTGACAACAACCAAAGAATGATGCAAATGGCAGAATAAAAAGTAGCCGAAGAAAATCCACGAATGCAAAAAAATTAAAATATGGAAACTTCAATTTTTGATGTTAATTCAAACGTTCTTTTTTTGTACTCAGAAAAATTATTTTAAAAATGTTTTGCAATGTTTTATCTCAAAAGCATCAAATCCTCAGAAAGTCCAAAGGGAAATATTGCGTGTAAAACGTGTGTGTGTGTGTTGTGTGGAGGAAGGCGTTTGGTGCTTGGCCTAATCATCCCTACCCCTGTGTTTGTCTGCTGTTGCGGAGAGGGCTTGTGTTTGTTGTGGTGATGTGAGTGGGCGTTGAAGAGAACCATTAGAGAGGGAAGACCGCTGATTGCGCCCGGACTTCTACTCTCCTTCACTTATCACACACAGTCTCACACACACACCTGCAGGGGCAGACACAATCCTGCTCAGATAACGCATATTGGTTTATTACCCTCTCCTTGCCTCTCGTCCAATCATGCATCTGCATGTCCTGGCCCGTGTGGGTTTTCATGTGCATTTTCACATGCATGCATGCATGCCAAGTGCACACAAGTGAGAGCATACGTGTATATTGGTGTGTGTCTATTTACACCAATGCTGGCACACAAGTTCATATGTGAGCGTGTGTTATCAGGACTGCCTCGTGTCCTCTCAGGGAGGCATATCTCCAGCGTGATTAGCAACAGATAAACACCACTGGACAGGAGACAGAAGACACATCTGAGTGCCTTAATCTCCATTCACTCAGGGAAGGTCAATAGAACTCCTTGTATTTCCCTCTGATGTACAGTCACATATCAGAGACGCCAGCTAAATCACAGCTTGTCCTGTTTATAATGGCCACCCTCGGCTCAAGTACAAGTACGTAACCACATGAGAAATATGCACCATTCCTTCCACTGCCTAATATGGGTCTCAACTCAGTGGCTGGCTGCAGTAAATAACTTTAATATGCCTTTAAGTTCAAAGGTCGTAATTGAAGTTTAGATTTCATGTCAACAGAAAATTAACCCATAAAATATTTAAAATTATATACAGTCAAGTTCTGTGAGAACCTTTTTTTTGGACAAGAGGTAGAAGCATACATAATATATTGTTTCCCTTCAGCATGCTGGGATCATAAAGGACAGATGAGGCATTTTAAGACTTAATCAATGTTAAGAAACTCTTTCTGAATAAAAATATATTGTTTCTGTATAGAAGACGTCAATTGTTTTTTATTATTATCAAACTATCCTCTACAATCGCTGTTGTTGAGACAAGGCTGATCATGGTGTTTGACTTTTCAGATTCAGACCACAGATTTCTGTCACAGTCACTGCAGCCTTCCTCCACATTAAGCAAACAACGCATTCTAATCGGACCGTGTTCAGCGCGCTACAGAGGAACTCAGAGCTGTGTCTTTATTTAAACTCTGTCTGTTTTGCTTGTTTGCGTGGGCCGGGGCTGCTCCCGCCAGGTCACGACTCCCCGGTCTCTTCTCAGAGGTCTCCAGGGGGGAACCAGAAATAGTGACCCCCGTGAACTCCGAGGCAGATGACGGAGCTTGTGGGACGGCTCCCTGATGCAGAAAAGATGGAGAAAGTAAATGTCCCTGTTTACTCAGCTGACAGAATGGCGATTGAGATGCAAATGGACATGAATGAGTAGAACTGGGTCAGAAATGTAAATTAACTTAGAAACAGTGGAGCAGTGGAACTGACTATCCAAACAGAGAAGGGAGAAGAGGCGGGAGGATTAGAAGATCAAAGAGGAAGTGGACTCGATTCGATTGACCCTCTTAGGGATATGAACATGACTGAACTTCGTTTTGATCATCAGTAATGGCGTAAAGTACTGCAATATGGCCAATTTAAATGCAAGACAAAGTTGGAGTGGTGGTGGGAGAAACAGTCAGGTAGGGCCAAAGAAGGACAGCGTGTGGCAGCAGAGAATGGAGAGAGGGAAGGAATCAAAGAGGAGGGAGAGCGAAAAGGTCAAGCATTGGAATAAGAAGCATCAGCGGGAACCCGACCGAATATCCTACCGTGCTTAATATGCTATTTGTTTGCAGAAATCTACACAAGGAAAATTAAATTTCAAATAAAACTGCTTTTACAATGTTCTTGGAGAATGAACATGTTGAATTAATTAATAGAAAAATACCACGGTTGGAAGTTATTTTCACAACTTCACGAAGCTAAAAGAACAATTCAAGCTACAATCTTTAAAGTGGGAGAACAAAAAATAATTGGAAATTACAAAATGCACAGAGTCCAGCCAGATTTTTGTTCTTGGCTCACTAAATGTTCGCTGGTTGTAGCTCTGAAAGGCTGATGCCAAAAACAAGGATGCTTGTGGGAAACCATCACTTGTATTAATTACCCAATCTGATGTGAGGAAAGTACATTATCTCAATAAAAGATAATGAAGCTTGAGTTTCGCTGCACACAGATTCTACTCGGGCTATGGGAAGTATAACGGAGGATGTTATTTACTTCTTCTTTCAAAGACACATGGATCTGTCCTGGGAAGACAGTCCGACCTTTGCACAAAGATAAACACGTGATTGTCTCCATGCTGTTGCAATATAATAGAATAGGATTCATTAAATAGCCGCAGGTTTGAGCAACAATTTAAATTCAGACCGTCCTCACAAGACTGCTTCGGATATTCCTGTACGGCTTTCCTTGCCAGTGCCTGCACGCACAAGGGATTCAGGAAATGATGCATCCCTTTATTTCAACAGCAATTGATTGCTGTGTCGACTGGATTCAGTTGCTGCGAATGCAGACTGAACATTTCCTAAGGTTTATAGATAGATGCACATTAATGACCAAACATACAGCGGCTTTCACTGTGAAGCAGTCCTGGAATATTCTTTCTACCTTTCACTGAGGGAAATGTTGTCTGAATGACTGTCGTTAAAGTACAAATACAGTCAAAAGTTTGGACACCCCTTCTTTCTTGGTGGTTTTCTTTATTTTCGGGACAATTTACATTGTAGATCGATCACTGAATGCATCAACACTATAAATGAACACATGGTAGTAAAGAAAAAATGTGAAATAACTCACAACATGTTTAACATCCTATTCAACATCATATTTTAGATTTTAGATTCTTCCAACTACCAACCCTCTTGGGTTTCTCTCTCTGTGCTTCTTGAGGTCGTCGCCTGAAATGGTTTTCCAGCAGTCAGAAGTTCTGAGCCCTTGTTGCTCCTTCTGCCTTCAGGCTGCGGTCCATCTCGCCCCCACCATCTGGATTGAGCTTAGGTCAGGTGATTGTGGAGGCCAGGTCATGTGACGCAGCACTCCATCACTTTTCTTCCTGGTCAAATAGTCCTTGCACAGCCTGGAGGTGTGTTTGGAGTCGTTGTCCTGTTGAAGAATAAATGATGGTCCAACTAAACGCAAACCGGATGGGAGGACATGTTGCTACAGGATTTATGTGGTCGCCGTGCTGGTTCACTGTTCTTTCAATTTTGAATAAATCACCAACAGTGTCACCAACAAAGCCGACTGACTGACCTTCAGGATTGAAGGTGAGCAGGAGTAAGACAGAGTACGTGTGTGTAAATGAGAAGGTCCCCGGCAGAACAGTGAAGTTACAAGGAATAGACGTAAAGAAGGTGGAGGACTTCAGGTACCAAGGGTCAACAGTGTAGAGTAGGGCTGGGACAAGACACAAATTCCATGAGGAGACATCTCAAGAGATTGAGTTCACAAGATCGAGACGAGACAAGATTTAAAATTAATTTGAATAATAGTATTCAAGATATATTTTCTTTTACAAAGCAGACCGCAACAACATTAACAATCTAAAAAAGTTTAAGTGCCAACTGGTAACATGAACAGGAGAGTAACTTTTGTTACAGACTCATTCTTTAAATGATGCTGCAGTAACAGCGGGTATGTTTTTTTTGAACGGAATGGTTTAACAAAATAAAATGCTTTCTTTTTAAGGTTAAAAACAAATTCCGCACACATTGGTGGATAGATCCTGACAAATATTCTGAGTGAAATCTAATCCTTACACAGGGGATTTAAAATGTCGAAGCATCCTGGATTTCTCCCGCATACTCAATTAAATTAAATCAAGTTCGATTCAGTTTTATTTCTATAGTGCCAGATCACAGAAACAGAAAGTCATCTCAAGGCACTTTACAGGATTAGCAGAGAAAGACAGAACCCAACTTGACCCACAAGAGCAAGAACCTTGGCAACGGAGGCATACTCAAGCATGCAGATAAGGAGGGCACTTATAGCGTGCTGTTGCCCCATAGTGGGGGGGTTATTGCATGACTCAACAGTATACTATATACTGAATGCGGCCAAGTAAAAAAGAAAAAAAAAGACAAACTAAATATCGTTTCACGCAAGGATGAGTAATCTTGCGGCATTTTGATCTCGTCCCATCACGGATGGAGGAAAGTATCAGGTGTGCGCTGTGATAGGAGAGTGTCAGCGAGGATGAAGGTAAAGGTCTACAAGACACTGGTGAGGACAGCCATGATGGACGGCTCAGAGACAGTGGTGAGGACAGCCATGATGGACGGCTCAGAGACAGTGGTGAGGACAGCCATGATGGACGGCTTGGAGACAGTGGTGAGGACAGCCATGATGGACGACTTAGAGACAGTGGCTCTGAGGAAAACACAGGAGGCGGAGCTAGAAGTGGAGGAGATGAAGATGCTGAGGTTCTCCTTGGGAGTGACCAGGTTGGACAGGATTAGAAATGAGACAATAAGAGGGACAGTGAAGGTTAGATGTTTTGGAGACAAGGTCAGAGAGACCAGACGTTGATGGTTTGGACATGTCCACAGGAGAGACAGGGACTATATCGGTAGAAGGATGCGGAGGATGGAACTGCCAGGGAACAGGGCTAGAGGTCGACCCAGGAGAAGATACATGGACGCCGTGAGGGAGGACATGAGAGTGGCTGGTGTTTGGGAGGACGATGCAAAGGACAGGGTGAAGTGGAGAAGGTTTATTTGCTGTGGCGACCCCTCACAGGACACCCCGACAGTACAGTAGTATTAGGATTAGTAGAGTAAGTTCTACATTTCAAACTACTTCCTTTTGTGGTAATTGTGTGTGAAATTGCCCTCCCGGGATACTGAGCATAGGATGGAAGCAACCAGGCTCTTATTTTCAGTATGTAGAAAACATTTTTATTGAAAAGTAAATCCTAAATAAGTGTGTTACTCTTTGTTCTGTGTGAGTTTATGTACTTTTATGTTACATTCTTAAGTGCTATGGTGTCATTTGTTTGCGCAGTCTATAGAATGATAAATAAGTATTTCTGCTGCATGAGTGTGTGTTTGATTGCAGGTAAGTGTGACGGATGACTGTGTTTTGGGCAATAGACACCGAGCAGGGAGTTGGGGTTGGCCAAGGCTCGTGATGGACTCTTTCTCTCTTCCAGCATATATAGCAGCACTTCAGCTACGATAAAGCTGGGCAGCGCAGTCCAGAGATCCCCCCGGTGTACCTTAGCAAGGCAGACCCGCATCACTTTGCACAAGTGTGCATGACATATGACGGCAGCGCACACTCTGTGCATTGTCATGCATCGAAGGGAGAGCAGTAGAAGAGGCATTAGTCATCATCAGAGGATAGCCCCGCCAGTTTGTCAGCAGGACAGCAGGGGGGGGGGGGGGGGGGGGGGGTGTCAGACGTTCGGTGACAGTAAATTATGGTATCCTGCTACACATGCAGGCAATGCACATTCACACACTACAAAGTTAAATACATAGCAGTAGTTTTCAGTGGTGGTGGTGGTGAACGCCGTCGCCTCACGGCAGGAAGGTACTCTGTTCGAATCCTATTTGTGCAGGGTTTGTATGTTCTCCCCGTGTCCGCGTGGGTTTTCCCCGGGTTCTCCGGTTTCCGCCCGCCTCCAAAAACAATTGATTGCTTCAAAGTTGTCCGTTGTGTGTGTCTGTGTGAGTGTCTGTGTGTGAGTGGTTATTTGTCTCTGTGTGGCCCCGCAATGTGCTGGCGACGCATTCAGGGTGACCCTCCCCTCTCGCCCATAGCAGGCTGGGATAGGCTCCAGCAACTCCCGTGACCCGGAAAGCAGAAAAAGCCTTAGAAAATGAATGCAAAGGGCCGTTTTGTATTTCAACATTACCGTAGAATCTTACACTTGTTTTCGTAGAGAGAGAAGAATAAAACTCGATCCCCCATTTCCCACCAGCGACCGTTGTGTGTGATTCATAATAAAACTATACATTTAAAATGATGTGAGAAATCTCTAATACAAGTGCTAACTCGTTAAAATATAAACAAGTCCTGAATAGAGCTTCATTTTAAATACATTTAAGAACGTATTTAATACGTGTGTCTATATTCCACAAGCTTTTCATTTTAGTCAGTCGCTATTTCATTGAAGAATGAGAAAACAAATAGCAAACCATCTGAAAAAGAGCATACACAAGCGTTTTATTTGCGTGTATTTTGACGGCTTTTCACCGAGTTCCTCATGTCGAACCAAAAGTGAATAGCTGCTCGCTAGTTAATGCAGAAAAATACAGCTCAGCGGGGTAAATACACATTTTCAATCAGTAAGAAATTAATTGTTGGGACGTTGCAATAAAAACAGAGTTGGTCCCGGGTTCTCCTCTGGGTCGCCCACGGGGCCTGAGCCGACTCGCACATTTATTCATCCATTTATTGAAGTACGCCAACAAGGTTTCATTCACAGGAATACCCATTTTACACTCTAAAGCACAGTACCAATCATTTTTTTATATCAGAGCTAGTTCGTACTGAAGACAAATCAAAATGTCACTCATCTCCATTGTCCTGGAAATATCATAAAACCTGCCCTCGTGAGTCCAAACTTACATGCATGCCAAATTCCAGAAGAGCTAAGTCAGAAAATATATTTTCCTTGTGACTGGGATGAAGCATTTTTTGGATGGATGGAGACTTCCTCTTATATAAGGCTTTAATAATCATAGTTTATGAGGAAAAGCAGGTTCTCAAATCTCACGTCATCATCAAAATATCTGGCTGAGCTGATGTTCCGCTAAAGTTTGGCTTTTCTTCTGCTCAAGCCGGAGAGGCGGCTCATGGGTAACAGAGCATTCAGCCTCATTTGTTAGGATCAATGTGTAGCCACCCATTGAACACAAAATCACGCTTCTCATTTAACACACAGCTCTTCCCATCCTTCTCTACTTCTCTTTATCTGTCTCTCCTGAACCATAATTTCTGCCAAAACAGATGCTGCTATGTCTGTTACTGCCATTATGCACCGTGTGTGCATTTGTGTGTGCGTGCCTGTGAGATGTGGAGGTAAGTAGAGCAAATAAGAAGCATAATGAACTCGAAAAGCACTCAGAGAGCGCAGACCTCCGCCAAGCAGCTCATTCCCTTCATAATTTGAGTTACACCGTCTACATGGTGATCTGGATCATCACCAAAAGGTTCTAAATTGTTCTTGGTATCTTTAAACACCAACCATGAAAAGTCAAAGTGGAGCGGAGTTGATCCATAAATGGGGTTTTCAACGTTACAATTTAATATGTTTTCCTTCAAATGGAATTTGGTAGTAAGATAGAGGCCCCCACCCTATAAGACTGCGTCAAATCCCATAAACATTGGTCGATAATTGACCAATATATTGAGGAACAAATTTTGAAGCGCCATTGATGACAATGTTAACAAAAATTTCAAACTGATCCATAATCCAGCATCTCTTCTGGATCGTCACCAAAATGTAATTATCGGTTCCTGTTAACATTCCCAACATTCCCTGAAAATCCTATGAAGTTACGTCTGTAACTTTTTGAGTTATATTGCTAACAGACGGACAAACAAATCAACGCCGCCGAAAACATAACCTCCTCGGTGAAGGTAACAATACAGGTAGTCGTCGATTTACAACCTAAGCGACTCACGACTGTCCGACTTTACGACTCGTCTGTTGTTTTCTTTGTCCGTTTACGAGGTGTTTTTTACGACATACCGGAAAGCGAGCGAGCGAATCGAGTGTTTCTGCGGTCTCAATCACGATGTCTACCGAGAATAAATCATCTCTTTCTACTCCGGTATTTTCCGTATCATCACGAAGGATAATATACTTTCATTAAACACGGGGCGAACTTTCCTGTACTAGAACAAAAACCAAGGAAATCCCTCGCAAACACTCCCACACACGTGCACACAGCAATATGCCAAACGTGCACTCAATCATCCCTGCATTCCCATGACAATGACACATATTACATGAAACACACACCCACGCATCCACTCACACACGTGCTCTAATATTCCTCCACCTCACCGACCGTGATGTTGCTGAATGGGCTCCTACAGGACGGACACACACACTAGCACAGGGGTGGGCAAACTTTTTGACTCGCGGGCCACAATAGGTTCTAAAAATTTGACAGAGGGGCCGGACCAAGAACAGATGGATGGAGTATTTGTGTGAACTAATATAAATGACACATGAAAGCTATTGCATTAAAGGATTTGGCCTTTGACAGGCAGCATTACAGGGAAAAGGTCGACTGAATGAGGTTAAATTATAATACAATTTTATTTAATGATATAATTTGGATAAGTTTTGCGGGCCGCATTAAAAAGACCAACGGGCCGCATATGGCACCCGGGCCTGGGTTTGCCCATGTCTGCACTAGCATCACCTGAGGGAGCAGATGGATGCACGCTTTCCATGCCTGCCAATATGTTCTTAAACTGCAGCCTGTCGGGGGGGGGCTTTGATCAGTGGAGGCAGGCTGATGCTCTTCCTTGGGTATGTGTGTATTTGTGTTTACACGGGCAAGTGTGGGTGCGTGCATGTGTTCGTCTGATGGGCAGAGGCCTTTCATGTTGTTCAGCCGTCTGCAGCCAAGATAAATATGGTGCAGGGAGAAATATTGTGCATGCCAAAAAAAAAGCTCTAAGAAACAAGGATACCCCAATCAAAAGCTCACTGGTGCACAATTCCCATATTTTCTGGCAGATCTCACTCTTTTAACGAGGGATTTACCGATAATTGGCATCAGTATTTTGACGCACCTCGGCCGTGTGCACGAGTATCGTGCAGGCAGCTTTCACCCCTTGATTGGCTACTATTTGGGGCGGCAGTAGCCCAGTCCATAACGTCTTGGCTTGGAGACCAGATGGTGGCTGGTCCAAGAAATGCGGACTTGTGGTTGGAGAGGTGCCAGCTTGCCTCCTGACATCGCTGAGGTGCCCCTGAGCAAGGCATTTAAGATGGTCCCTAGGCACTGCTACACAGCTTGCCCTTCACTCGACAATCTCTAAAATAATTTGTGTGTAAAATTGTATATTGAGTGGAAAAATAATTTCCCCACGTAGGATTCATTAATAAAGGGAACTTTCTTTTATCCGTGCTCTGTGTGTACCCAATCAGATGGTACTCTCGGTGGGACTACTTTGTCCAGCATTGTCCCACCCAACACCATCTGATTGATTACACATAGAACCACGGCACAGGCAACAGCCAATCAGCAGTGAGTGCTGTGCATGCACATGCACACAGTGGAGGGGTGTCAAAATATCGGCTCTGATTATCAGTTGATCCCTGCACAATATCTTATAGATGGGACCAAAAAAAAGGAGTGGAGAGTCAGTAAATCACGTTTTTATGAAACTGTTGTTTATATTTTATTATTTTACTTTATCTCTTAATTTTAACATTTGTTACAACTCTTTTCTGTTGTTTGCTTGCTGTAAAACTAATTGCACTGCTGCTAGGTGCCACGTTTCCCTGAAGGGAGCAGCTAAATTCCATCTTAATCTTATCTTTAATGACTCGGGTCACATTGGGTTCTTTCAACTTCACTTTGTCTCGACAGGATTTCCCTCTTTTCACTCGCTCAAGTTGCTTTTTACTCTGGCTGCTCCTCCTCTATCCCGATGTTGCTGTGCAGTGACACGTGCTGCCCATGACACCTCGACCGGTGCACAGGTAACTTCCTGAGGCGTTGCATGCAAGATCACTGCACACACACACTCTACAATGAAGTTGTTGCACACTTTTTTCAGTGCTGACTGTGAACTGAACGACGGTGCTGGGTGGGTGAATGAGTGAGGACAAGAGAAGAACTCAATGGAGGGGAGAGATTCGGAGATAAGGGCAACATGGAAATGCAGAGAAAAAGGAACACCCAACCCTTCCATTCCATGCCCAGCAGAACTCAACCCGGGACACATCCATTTAAACATGGTGCCTCCACCACCTTGTTCGCTGTTCCACAACCTAAAACACTGGTTCTGACAAATCATAAACATAATTTGCATTTTCCTCAGTATTTTTCACTGCTACAATAAGGATTCATGTTTTTAGAACACTAATTTGCTCAACAGGACAAAGCTGAGATTGACAGCGATGCCATCAATACTAAAAGGTATCATCATACCGGACAGACTAGAATTTGAAAAAATGCTGGATGAAAAGTTCGAGTAGGATTGATCATGTGGGGGATTTTTGATGGATTCCTCCCCAGGGATCCTCTGCCGAATGAAGCAACAAGCCATGGCTACATTATAGTGCTAGGCTTTAATATGCACCGCCAACTTTAAAGTCATCCATCTTCAGAAAACTCAAAAGCTCAATCCATTTCTCCTCATCTTCCCTTCACCCTTTCCCGGCTCCCAGCTCTCCATCTTGCAACCACTCACTGCTTCCATCTCCTTTATTTCCACTAAACTAAATTATCCCCACTTTTTTTTTTTTTTACCAGTTCTACCATTTAGTCATGTCTCTTTTTTTCTTATTTTACATCTCACTTTTCCTTGGGGTTGGTATGCATTTAATATTTCAGAACAGGGCCTTATTTATAATAAGCGTACTTGTAGTCCGTATAGAAGTCTCAGGCGCACTCGTGTGTATAATGGACCATTATAATCTTGAACAAAAATCCCTCATTATTATTTAGAAGACAATATATCAGCAGTGAAAACACATCCCAACACTTTTGTCATGTGAAATCCATCCTTACAGGTGATCTGAGTGTTGAATGATGTTCCTTGGTCAAGCGTAGGTTGAGAAACGTACCACATCAAGTATGGGAGGAGGGATTGTTACCCATTTCTCCCCCCACCCATATTTCCCCAGGCCTATCAATCAGAATAAGTCATGTTCCAATCACAAACGCTCTCCTCCCAAACACCCGGATACACGTGTATTACATTACATACTCCCATTTGATAGCTGTTTAACCCTGGGAACCCTCATGTGGGTCAATCTGTGTTTCCGTCTGAGCTTAATGACAGATCATAATAGTGGTGGGTAGGAAACATATGATTACAACAGCCATTCTTCTGTCATCACTAAATTGGATAATTTGCAGCTAATTGAAGAATAAGAAAATTGAAAAATTGTTCATTCATCTGTGGCTTCCCCTGAAGGACCTATAAGAATCTGAAGAAGAGCAATGAATAAAATCTAATCCTGACAACATACAAGGAGTACAATTAAATGCATTCATGTTATTGTAAAAGTTATGTAAAAGCATAGCTGTTTGATTAACCGGAGAACACCCGGGCAGCATAGACCTCTGCCAGTGCCATTGCTTCAAATTAAATAAATCCTGCAACAATAGTTTATCAACTATCTATGAAAGAAGAAATGCATGCTTGAGTACAATGTGTGTACTCCATTTTGAAATGCCATAACATTGTCATCAAATACTGTATCATCGCCCCCAGTGCATGGCACTATGATGATGTCATCACTTTCTGCTTTCTGATTCAGAGAAAACCGTGTGTTTGTTGTCATCAGTGATTTATGAGTTAAATAGAAATACGAGCTTCCGTAATGGTACACTTCAATTAATTTCTCCTCTCAACGTAAAATTCATACATATTACAGAAATACAAAATTAATTTGATTTGAATCTGCAAGATCATAACTACATATTAGCAGCTGTGACCAAAAACATCCATATTTTAACCTGGACCTGACCTGAATTTCACATTAGTGGAACATCATAATCTGGATCGTAAAATGATAGACAACAGAAAAATACATAGTTATATGAACACAGGTGATCATTATAGAGAACGGGACCAAACTGGAATTAAATACAGAATGCATCTGATAGAACAGCAAAGATTCCAGTCAGTAGCGGTGTCACTCCATCACAGTGTGCAGGACATGACCAGCAAAAAATCTCACATTTTTTCAATCTGGAAGATTACCAGACTGGAGGTAAATTTATAGATTGAAAAAATTAGATCTAAAACATTAAGATGGTCCCAGCATGTCATTAACATACGGGCAACTAGCCTGAGTCTCTTGAAAACTACAGAAACCCACCGACCAACATTGGATAAAATACATTTCACCAAGTACAAAAAAAACAAATGTATAAACTTTACGTTTCCAGTCCAGAACACTTGCAATGATGCTAAAACTGGTTATATCACCACCTAAACTAAAGAACCGAGCCCAGCTAGCAGAAAGAGGTCTGCTCTTCGGCTGTATCGAATACAAGTATTTGATAATAAGCAACAGGAAGAGATAAAGAATCTGATGAGAGATGCTTTGATTTTTACATGTTATTTGACAGTCCTAGAGCCCAAATGGACCAAATCAGATGATCGCTGTACGGGTTTTAGTTCCTCAATAATGTAACCGCTCACACAGATGCTGTCCTGACTGTGGATGACCAGTGTGTTTTGAGAAATCATACAAATCACTTTACAAAGAGACTGACATTGGGTAGTTTAGCTTGCAAGCCAAATCTTTTATAAACATTCTGGTTAACCGTGCCAATTAACCCATTTGCACAGCCCTGAAAACCAGACCTCACACCACTGCCTTTATAACTGGCATCCTATCCCTGCTTTCCTCCATATTAGCATCAGGAATGTAGACTCAGAATGTCCTCACACTGCATGCATGCTCAACCATCTGATATGTTCAGGTAATAGTTTGTGTGCAACAGACTCATCTTTTGGGTTTTTATTTTTGCGAGTGCCGTATTTGTGCAAATGCATCCTGGAGGGTGGCGAGCGCAAAGCCATTCTTACGCATCACAATTTGTGACATCGCCACAAAGAATTGTTGACAAGTGTCCTGGATTAGCAAAAGGCAGACGAAAAACAACACATGAGCCCCTTTCGTTCTGCAAGAAGTGAGCTCATCAAGCAATGGCTATTCAAAGTAAGAGAGATTTACAGGACCTTTGGGTTAAAGCTTACAGTACAGCAGGTGGCAGGTAGTAAAGCCACACTGATAAATATTAGCGCACAAACAATAAGAAGAAAGAAATATGTCATTAAGATTTTCGATCAGCTTCGGAAAGGTAATGTTTATTTGTAATTACTGCAAGGCTGCCTCTACACAGCAGTCCTCGGTGTCGCGGGGTCGGCAGAGAACGTGTAAAAACTTGGACAGTTCTTGACTTTTATGGTGGAAAAAGGAAACTCAAATTGAGGGAAATCAGGTATTTAAGCCCCTTCCTGATTATAAAATCAGGATGTTCATGATTTGTAATACATTCAGGATAACAGACTCTCTTTCGTGCATGAAAGCATATTGCATATATGTAATAACCCTGGTTGTGTGACCTTATTACAGAACAAATCAACAACCAGGCAGGCTTTGATGGAATATTAAACTTTTTAAATGGTTTTAGAATCAATAAGGCTGTCACTTCACAAATTAAGACAAACTCAACTGCTAATATCACTGTACACTGTACAGGATGTAGGGAGAGTATTGCCCACCTTTAATTCATGATGCTCTGTTTGAATGGCAATCAGTACTTTCCTACAAGGCATGCTACGCATTTAGTCACCGAGTACACATCACAATGATCTAACACACACTACAACGTGACGACTGGGATAACTAACAATGACTACATGTAGATACATGGGCTTCTGTGCAGAGGGACAGGCTTTTGTTCTGCACACCTAAGCACATAAGAAGGATAAAGACAATCAACTAGCGCGCCCCTGTGAGCCGCCGGCATGCGGTTTTAGTCATCAGTCTCATTTGTGTTCTTCTGCCCAGGCACAGATGGGAGTTAGGACCCGGAGGACAGGCAGGGAGCACTTTTAAATTAGAAACAGACATCCCTCTCTCACTCTCCCAGTGTCTCCTCTCTTTCAAAAGACAAATAGACAAGGAGGAAGTGAGGAGAGAGAAAGAGAGAGACAGAGGAGTCTGGAACTGGTTTTGTAGCCACATCTTGTAGGAAATCCTGAACAGAGCATGCTAACAAGGGATGCCAAAACCACGAGCACCGACCCTCCCCTCCCGGCTCTTTTCTGTGCGTTTAGAAGTGTGTATCAGAACGTAAAGCAATGCTCTCACATGCACATGCATTGAGTGAGCCGCCACTCACAGCCACGTGATGTGCAGCAGATATGCTGAAAAAACAAGCACACAAAAACCAGACCAGTGCAGATGGCCCTATGGCAATGACTGGAAGCTACACAATGCATGCATGCAGTGTAAACACACTCACACTGGATTACACTGCACACACACACAGTACGAGCTGGTTTCACATCGCAGACACACAAACCCACACAAACCCAGGGCCCAGACAGGGTTTCCCTCTCAGTCTACATCTGCAAACTGTATGTAGTTACCCAGGGATGATTGCAAAACTCTCGCACATGCACGCACACACACACACACACGTGCAGCAAGACCTCCCCGTTTGCTTGTATATCAGGCGTCCCTATGCCATGTTGGCCTATATGAAGACTAATAAAGAACAGATCTCACACAAGTGTATGCAACAGTATGCTCACTTGTTAAACACACACACACAGGAAGCAGTGGAAATTAGGGATTTTTATTTGGGGGGGGGGGGGGGGGGGGTGTATTTATAATAAAGAGAAAATATGAACATAGACAAAAAGGGAGATCACGTTCTTTCTGTCGTGTGTGGGATGTTTTTCACCCTCATGAGGGGCACATGCATTTTTCTCTCGGAAATAACACCGTCATATTTACGAACGTGTGGGCGCCTCTGAATCCAACGTGCGTGATGGAGGCTTGTGTTCAGTTATATCGAGTGTCTCTATGGAACACAGGTAAATTATAGGGATATTACTTGAGCCGTCGTCTATTTTTATTACTTTTTTCATTATTTCTCATTTTACAGTGCAGTTACAAATCTAGCTTGCATCACCTGGAGCAATGACTGAAAGCATGATCCATGTACGGCAGCTTATTTAGTGTAATATTAAGATCATGGCGAGTTATGTGGAGAGGCTTGAAAAATCAAAGCATAACAGCAGGAGGTATTAGCTGTTTTATTATAACTGTCCTCTGTATACCGGTGACCAGTAAATATTACATTAAGCATACAAACAAATAAGCAAATCTGACAGTGCTTTGAAAAGCTTATGGACCCCTTCTTGATTTTTTTCTATCTCTCAGAGAAAAGTGTGTTGAATCTTCGAAAAAAAAACACAAAAAGAAACAAAGGCAACTTGAGAAAATGCAAAAACAAACATTGTAAAAGTTAATTTGCTAATAAAGCAAACATGTTACTGGGTGCCTTATGTACCAGTGTGAAATGCCATTTGCCTCCTTTGAAAGTCAAGGTTGGTTTTCATGGCGCCACAAACGATACAGCAAAAATGGCCAAGTGGTGAAGAGAAAGCAGTTACTAGGCCAGAAGAACTTTTAGACTTGTGTGAATTTTGCCAAAAGCCACATTGATGACCCTCACATCTTCTGAAAGATCTCACTGCGTGACGGGTCATGTAGCAAGACTAATCCAAAGCACCTCTGAATGGCCCAAACGGACTGGACTCCGTTTGGTCTGAATAGAGCAGCTCATGCTCGCAAAATCTCCAACATGGCTGCACTAAATAACTTCTGCAAAGAAGAGGGAGCTACATTTTTTGTTGTGGTTGCTAAAGGTGGCAAAACTAGCTATTAAATTAAAATATCATTTAAAGCACACATTTTGTGTCTACTCAGGTTGTCTTTGCTTACATTTAATCTTGTTTAAAGATCTAACTCAATTAAGAATAAGTCAGGAGGTCTAAAAGCTCCATTGGCTCTGCCCCTCCCCTTTAGAATCCGATAACCTGTTCAAATTCTGCTTTCACACCGCTAACCTGCTGTCTTGGTGCAATTTAATGTGATTTGAATTTAAAGTCATCGAACCAACACCAAATGGAGTTCAGTCATGACTGATGTTAATAATTGCACATGTGCTTTTCTGCAAAACCCCTGTCAGTTCCTCTAAACGGACTTAACCTCTACAGGTTACCCAAAAGTAAATTACGTACTTCTAATCCTAAACACAACTTCCATTTTCCATTATTTTGAAATAAAAACTGCACCTGATAGCAACACAGCCACACAAAAAATGCATTTATTATTTTTTTCCAATGCTCAGAAATCTGAGGAATTGTATGAAACAAAACTCCTGTTGAGGACCTGCGTAAGGATGCTCATCAGGTGCTAAAGCACTGATCTGTGTCATTTGTCTAACATTACACCCGCTTCATCTTGTCACTGTCTTTAAATCTGGTAAGCCTCCGGCTCCTGGGACTTCCTCCCATTCCCTCTTCAGCTGATCCAGGCACAGGCGTTGCGGAGTGTGCGGAGGCTCTGCATGCTTTGATCTGATTCTAGAGCAGCCACTAGCATACAGACGCCACAGACATTAAGCTATAATGGTTGCAAAACTGTAAATGTCACAGTGATTTGGGCCAGTCAGCAAGTGTAGAAAGCCCTGTAGTGTGTGTGTGTGTGTGTGTGTGTGTAAGTCACTGCATTATCCCATCTGCTCCCGTCACATAAAAGGATATTGCGGTAATTAGTGTGAAAAATATATTAGCATACGTGAATATTGCTACATAAATTTGCTAAAATGTAATAATATTTTCCACTTGCAAACAGCAGCGTCATATTACAGTGATGACAACTATTTACAGGTTAAAAATAAAAACTGGCGATGACATAATATATGCTTGACGTGGATTAAAGCAGTCCTTCAACACAAGTTCACACTATGGCATCAAGACAGAGGTTTGAATCAAGTCACTCATTTTCACACATTTTCCGCGGTTTCAATTCACATAATTTCACCGTTTTCTATTATTAAGAGAAATTGCTTTTCTAAACCAAACAAAGTCACAAGGGCCGCTATGCTGGGAAAGCTCCACTAATGACAGAGCTGCTGCTGCTGCATATACGACCATGCAGGAGAATACTATGTGCTTCCGTGAATTTGCAAAATCTACAAATACTGCATAAAGTTTCCATTGGTATTAAACTGTATAGTGGGTGGAGCAGATAGCGGTGTTGCCTCAGAGAAAGAAGGTTCCAGGTTCGTTTGCGTTCTGTGCAGAGTTTGTATTTTCTCCCTGTGGTTTTTCAGCTTCCTCCCACCTCCAAAAACAGGCAGCTTAGATGAGTTGGTCACACCAAAGTGTCCATATGTGTGAACGTGGTTGGTTATTTGTCTTGTGTGGCCCTGTGATGAGGAGCTGGTGTCTCATGCGGGGAGTACTCCACCTCTCACAAGTAGCCAGCTGTGATGGGCTCCAGCAGACTCACGACCCACAAGGGCAATAAGAGGCTGTAGACGATGGATGGATGGATGGATAAACAGTATAGCAGGACATGCTAATGTCTACGACATGTGTTGCAGTCACAGTGAAGTGATCAGCATGCGATCATGTACCAATGATTGCTCACTCATGCACACACACACACACGCTCATCAATGAAAGATCATTTTAAAATACCATATTTCCTCCTTTTGTAGGCCTTTTCTTTAATGCGCACGCTACAGGGGATCGGACACAACGGGCACCTATAATTCCTGAAGACACAAACACACATGCTAATCGACACATGCATCCCTTCCGGTGTTCAGCCCACTGGGCAGGCAGGGCCGGTGACGTTCATCAGCTACTACCCTCTACTAATAGGAGCAAACCAGGCTTGCTGCACGTCATGCTGAACGATGCAGCAAGCTTCAGGCACAGTGTGGAGCCAGAACACTAAGTGACCATCATGACATCTTCTGCTTTATGACTATGCCTTGTAATAAATTGCACACACATTAATGGGAGGAATGTATTCAGGCCGTGGACTTAATGGAGCTAAAGATGAACAATTCGTTGGACCAGCCACACGTTCACACACATTCACAAGGGATCTTTTTGCGCAGGATGGCTGAGAGGCCAATGGACATATCATGACTCTTATATAAGCTTCCCACCCTCAGAGATATTTATATCCATCATTTGTTATCTATAATAAGACATCTCTCCCCTTCTTTTTCACACTCCTTTACCAGACTCGCCCAGCTTGCAGTGGGAAAATCCTGATTAGTGTCCTGGTGACTTGACAGAGAGCAATCGGCATTGAGATACAGAATGAGGCAAAGGGATGGGGGGGGGGGTGCAGAAAGTAGCAAGAGAAATGTCTTTCTGTACATTGGTGAATGCCTCTGAATTATTGACCACACTGGCAATGCCGCAGAAGGCAGATCTGAGAGTCGGCTGGTTTAACGGCCTGTAATGTTTTTGTCTTCTGGAGTGTGTGTGTAATCGTCCTGAGATAAGGCCAGTGGTCCAGCTCTGTTTTGTGTCAACGCCACCTGAGTCCCAAGTTAGCAACACAAAAACAGGAATACTTCAGTCAGACTTGGCCTCCTGTGCTGCTCACTATCAAACTGTCTGAGGAGAGACAGGAGGAGCTGCAGATCCCTTGTCCCACGAGCAGGAGGGGGAGAAACTGATTCCCCTTTTAGCTTTTCTGAGGTGAAATGGTTAATGATAACGTCATTCGTGAGCTCAAAGAGATTTTGCAGTGTAAAAGTCAGCGTATAGCTCAACTGCCCCCGCCCTCGCCTGTTGCCACTTTGTGCAGCCAAGCTCGAGTCTTCTGCAGTACCCTAATGAGAAAAAGCTGGTCGGAATATCCTGGAGAGAGTCCGACAAAAACTAACAGCCCTCTCAAAGAACAGCCAGGGGGGAAAGAGAGAGAGAGAGAGAGACAAAAAGGAAAAAAGTACAAATGAAAATTTTTAAATCCTACCCTAACCTAATGTCAGCTTTGGGTAGTGACCATTTACCAGTGAGGTATCTCTGAGGCTGCAACCTGAGACTAATGTGGCAATGACAAAAACTGCAGTTCCCCAAATCACCGTTTGAGGGAGGGGCCAGTCGTGAGTCATTCCTCGTAATGAACTCCCTGGAAAAATGGAAAAGCATACTTTCACAAAGGCCCTTCAGTCCCCTGTAATTCAATCAGGTCTTATCCAAAATCAAACATAGAATCATAATTTAGGGTTACTCCATCACTTTGATCCAGATTTGTATTTTAATCCACACCAAATTGTACAAAAATATTTAATACATGGTATTAAAGGATATTATTGATCCTTAATATGATTGCTCTCTTTTGGGGGGGCAAGAACCATCATCAAAATCCAAATTCTCTCTTCACTCTTTAAATATTTTAGATTTCATATGTAAGGGTTACTAAAACAAGTTCAAATCGAGCAAACCAGGCACCCAACCAGTTTACTCAGCAACCCACCAGCTAGTCCAAGCCACCAACTAACCACCCATCCAAGTAGTCAGACAATTACTCAAGAAGCTACTCCCCTACCCGACAACACACAAACACCAACCAATCAGAAAACCACGTTAGCCTATGGGACCAAATACCTGGGTGTCCCATCAAGAAGTCAACAAGCCATCTGGTTTACAAGCATCAACAAGCCTGTTAACAGTTACAAGCATCCAACCATTACACCAACCAACAACACTAAACATCGAGCCTTCAACCAATCGTCAAAACCAGTCATCATACAAGGCCACTTCTGCCGATCAATAACTGAAGACAGAGACAAAAATGTTTTCATTCATTTATAAATAATACTGTTTTTCTGAAGCAGCTGTAATTCACATCAGCTCTGCCTGCATGAGTCAATGTACAGAACGTTTATTGAAAACCTGTGGCAAATTTGCCATCTGTTGACGATCAAAGAGGAGACTGTATCGGAAATCAATGCAGACAATATGAGGGCGAAAGTAGTGTACCTGGAGGCAAGAGGAAATACGAGCAAGTGACACACGCACACACACACACACGTCACAGATGAGTTCTTGATACAACTCTTCTGTAAAAGCCAACTTTGTCCCTCCTCCCTCTCCATCTCACCACCTCCTTTCACCAGACTCCTCTGATGTTCCCCTTGTTCTTTTCTTCCACCATTGGGGAACCAGCCTGTGGCTTTTCAGAGGGTTCACATGAATGTGTTAACTAGGCCACCGGAGCACAGGGTGTGAGAACCACAGCACAGTTTGAGTAAAGGAATTTAGCAACACAACAAAATACGAGTGCCTAAGAGTGGGTTGTTGCCGGCCTGCTCTCGATCAGAGTCACCGGGGACACCAAAATGATGTGGGGGGTGAAGTTTTAACTTCCCATAGACACACCAACTCATCACAATGCTTGTATGCAAGTCATGATGGATTCAGAAACATACGAGACGGTTTAAAAAGGCCATTTTTGTTCCTTTTTAAACCAAAGGAAGTGTGTGTGTGTGTGGGGGGGGGGGGGTAGTGGAGCAATCTTTTGGACCATTTCATCTTCCTTTTGCCTAATTATCAGTACCCTCAAGCAGCCAGGTCAGCCCTAACATACATGTTAATGAAGACAAAGAAACTCGAGACTGAAAGTTTCCTGCTGCTGTCTGGCAATCGGCTGTGGAGTTTGTGGTTTGCCCTTCAATCACTGTGGTCAGAGTCTCAGCAGGTGTGTATCAGGTTAGCCATTCCTGTCCTGCCTGCAGACACACACACACACGGTAATGAAGCCCGGACCGCAGGTTTTAAGTAACTTGTACACTCAGAGAACTTGGGCTAAGGTAAAGTAATTAGAGAAAGCATGATGGATTTAAACTAAACCTCTGCTTCAGTCCACAGAGCTCCACTGTGACTCCAGACACATTACTCAAATCCAAACTCCTGCTGTTTAGATTTGGTTGCTAAGGTTCCTTGCTGGTCAGACAGGCAGACAGCCCAGATACATACTTTCTGTCTATTGTGCGCTTCTATAGCAAATATAAAAGCAGAAATCTGTCGCAGATTTTACCGAACTTTTGGGTGGCTGGAATTACCTGTATTATAAAGGAATGTTTCAAACGTAAAACTTATATCACAGTCAGTAATTCATTGGCTTTCATTGTTATTATGTGTGACATGGAGTTTACAAATGGGGGATTCATTTGTTAATTTGGGTTTATTTCAAGAAAAAAAACGTTTTCTTCCATTCAATGTTAAAGCTAAATTCAATAAATCTATGGGGGGAAACTTAATGGAATATTGAGCTGCCCAAACAAATGTCAAACAAGCTTCTCTATCCTGTTCCATGGGGTGTTCTTTGCAACAGCATATTTAAACCATTCATTTCTCTTCTAAAAAATTAAAGGTTTCCATGAGGAAGTGTTTTTGTTTTTTGTAGGAAATACAGCAACAGCATTCTCAACAAGATCCTTAATGCGAAAGTGGATCAAAACGTATCATATATGTAGGAATGCTAGCTTTCACAAGATGTAAATTTGAGTTCTTTCCTGCACAGCAAGTGGAGGAACCAAACACAAGGTAGGTCGGGCCGCAGGGTAAAACTGCTTGGCTGCAGCAATCAGAGACAGAAAATGCTTCTATTTCTACTTTCTAACAGATTTGCTGTTTAATGGTTCAAACAAAGCTCCTCCATTAAGAATAGACCTCATAGTGTTGCGTCGCCTCACACCTCACTGCAGCCTCAAATCACTTTCACTCTCCTTCCACCCCTTTCGTCGGTCCCGGTAGTCATCAATAATTGGCACGCTCAACGTGGCGTTTGCTGAATCGCGTTTCACACACAGACACTGTATACAGTGCGTCATAAGTTAATCATTGGGAACTGATCAACCTCCTTTTAATTCAATAATTGATTGGAATGGATTCAAAGTATTATGTTAAAAGAGCCCTTAATTTCTTTTGAAAAGATTGGTGACTGATTTTGCATAGAGCAGATGTTAGCTGGGTTTTAAGGGTCCAGGAAGAGAAAATGTGTCTCCAAGGAGGACACATTTGGACAGTAAAATGTCTTTGGAATTATTCTGCTGAATATTTCAGCTGATATTTGGTTTGTCTCATTTCTTTCTGTTGAAGCCAAGACCAAAGGAGTGGTGACTAAGTGAAAAAAATCCATTCCAACTAAAATTACATTCAGAAAATAACAAATACATTTCCGATCACAGCAACAATGCCCGGCGCCCACACACACGCCCACACCGGCTGCAGGCAGTTAAAGCAAAGACCTTTGAAGACTCTGCTTATGGGTCTGCGTCTGGACGGATAGTCTGCTGTGACATCATGCGTGTGCAAAAAATTGTCAACCTCACATTTAGTGTTTTCCTAACCCAACTATATGAAAATATAAAATCTTGCAAGGCATATGTTTTATTCACTACATTTTAATATGATTGAGTGTGCAATGCTCCAGTATGCACACAAATTACACACACCGACAAAAATGCACATCCCTTCCAGCAAAACATGCAAAATACATGCAAGTTATATCACATGCTCAGACACATAAAACAGACTGCAGAAACGCACACACACAATAAAAAGCATTGCATGAGAAATGTAATACTTCGTGATACATAATCTATTACTGGATGTGCAGAGTTCATGATAGATTCCCTGTGTGCGTGTGTGTGTGAGAGAGAGAGAAAGTGCGAGAGATGATCAGCTAAATACAGATGATCACACTCACATATGATAGAAGTTCAGATTGGATTTTCCATGAGGATCAAACTCAAGCAGCATAAAAGTTGGAATCATCTGAAATTCTACAAAGAGCTGGAGAAGAAGGGGGAGGAGGGAGTAGAGAGCAGAGGGAGAAAATATGAAAGTGAAGTCGATGGCGGTACAGGCCTACTTTTTCACCTCTCGAAAAATGCTGCCTGAAATCCTACTTAGCTCTGCAGCAGACTTTTTCTTTTCGACATCGCCCCCTTGCTCTATAGTTTTCCCTCTCCTGGTTTTGGAGGCTGTCATAGATGGCACATAAACACATACTCACACACCTCCTTGCTCTCCAGCCAAAATAAGTGTGTGTGTGTGTGCGTGCATGGAGGCAGCAGAAACGGCTAGTACATGAGAGAGGGGGGGAGAACTTGCCGGGGAATGCGGGAGACATTTTCTGCTGATCAAGTAAGTGTTTGCTTCAGCTTCCATTATTTGAAAGACGCATCAGATCAACGAGCAACAAATGTGAACGCCTGTTTGCTGAAACTTCAAACCAGAGCGCGAAACAGAAGTAAAAACACTTTAGTCGTATATTTCACCAAAATTCCTCCATTCTCTTGATTGCAAGCCCCCCCCCCAGCCCCCAACCGATGTGATGAGAAACACCTCCCCTGGCCGGGTGCTCCCTCTCACCGTTCTGGGCTGTGTAATCCTCTCTTAAATCGGTGTCAGCGATAGAGAGCGCTGCCCCCCCCACCCCCCCTCCTACTTTGTCTTGGCACAGCATCCAGCTCCCCACCACAGAGGAGACACCTACGGGAGTCCTAGAGTGTGTGCGCGCGCGTGTGTGTGTGTTGCTTACACAACCAAACTCGCTCTCTCTCACAAACAGTCTCAACCCTCAGATACGCAGATTCTGCAGGAACCATTAGCAAAACCAGCAGAGGGGATTTCACACAGGCCAGCCAAAACATCACTCAGAGCCGTACACCCCAGGGGTCTTCAATTAGAACCTAAATACCTCAGCGAGTATCCAGGGGTCCAAATTACTTCAGACTGCCAAATAGTGCGGTAGGCATGCCTCAAACTGAGGGCTTACCACGGATGTGCCTATTTTGAACATGTGCCTGTTCTGGCCCCGACATCAGTCGGCTTTTCCTGCATTGTTAGTCCGCAGCGACAGACAGAGGAAGCGGTCTCAGCATCACAGCCCGGGCAGCGGACCTGCGGCTGGGCTGCATTTACAGCAAGAGAAAGAAGGTCGACTGCAGGATTAATTCTCTGTCATCAAAGTAGAGGGAGATGGGGGGGGGGGGGGCAGGAGAGCCACAGTGAGAAACTGGTAAATACAATATACCACTGCCTGCATAAGCGAGCTTCTGTGTACACGCAGTGTTCAAACACAACCACAGGGGGGGGGGGGGGGGGCTCAGAGACAGATCGATCTCAGGAACATTACGGTTCATTACAGAAACGGCGACCTTTCCCTAAAGTTGCAGAGAGACATCAAAGTCCAAACGAACGGAGAGAGAGAGATCATCTAAATGCATTCCACACAGCCCTGGACACACACACACACACACACACACAAAACATTAAAGCACCAGCACTGCAGCCGTCATTATAATATTCTAATCCTCTGCGTTTTAATGTAGGGGTGGCACACTTTTTTGAATTGGACAGCATCACTAATGATGCAGAGCTTCAGGTGCAGAGCTTCAACGCCGAGACGCACCGGATACCAAACAGACACACTCCGGAGAATTACCCAGTATCAGAGCAAACTGTGGTGCATTCAATCCAGCCTGCAGCCCGCCCACTCATCTCGCAGTACATCCACACACTCGGCTGCAACGTCTGCTCAGCGACAAGAGTTCCTGCGCTGCTTCTCAATATCCAGAACCTGGATCAGGTTTTTAACGATATATTATTAGCGTAAAGGTGTTTCACTGAAAGCTAATGATCAGTTCAATCGCCATACAATGATCAACATTTGAGTGCAGCGAGATGAGAAATGATTCTCAGTGAAATCTCATATTCAACTGAGAGTTTGGGTTCTCTTCAGAGAGGAATAAGGGTGCCGTGTTCAGATGGGGACTCCAGCAGGGCATTTGTGAGCTGCAAAGGTTTGAGAATCTCTGTCTGGCATGATGGCATCGAGGATCGCCTTTACTCCCCTGAGGAGTCCCTGGAGACTCGAGACACCGAAAGCAAAACTCAATTTGCCGGCATGGAAATCAGCTGCAATCAGACACGGAATAAAGTAGGGAAAGAGAGACGGATGTAGGACAACAGAAGAAAATGAGGGGGCATTGAGATGTAAAGAAACAGGAAAATCAGAGGGTATGGACGCATGGAAGGAGGAGGAGGAGGGGCGATGATAAAAATGACATTATTGCACTTCCATAAAAAATAGTGAATCCCCAGAGCAGAGCGGAGCCAGAACCTCTCAAACGCGCTTACAGCAAAACTGAGATTATAGAGAGACTTATTCCTCTCCCCGTCCTCCTTTCCAGAAGACGGCGTTATGAATCAATAGCATCACTCGCTGGAGTTAATCAATAAGACTCTGCAACTCAAACAGACGCCCACAATCTCCCCACAATCAGCATGAAGCTCCAAGTGTGGATCAAAAAAAATCATTCCAACACACAGCCGCCGTCTTTATAAGCAATCATCCACGGGATGAATGATCGATCAGGAGCCACGTTTAGAGGAATAAGAGAGCTTATCATGATGTCGGAGAAGAACAGATGCTGATTGGTCCTCCTCTAGCCCAGTTGACCCAATCAACCTCCACGGGGTCCAGCACACCTGAGATGAGCTCTCTGCTCAGGGAGAAGCAGAAAGAAGCTCTGGCTTTCATCACGCACCTCGATCCGCAGCCACGCAGGTGTGTCTTACCTGTTACAGGCGAGAGCGCGCACGTGCGCATGAGTGGAATCGCACATGTAAGAAAAGGATATGGGTTGCAGACCATCTTGAGACACCAGCTCCGAGGCCGGGTGGTTTGTTTCAGGTAGAAGAAGACCACGGGGGCCAGGGTGGGGTAGGGCAGGTTCTCATCGGCGCTCAGGGACCCTTCCTCCCCGCCTGTCGACATCCCGTCGGGCGCAGGGGGCGCAGGGGGCGCAAGGGGCGCCGGGGAAACCGGGGGCGCCGGCTCCACCACCACCTCGGGGCGCTCCCCTCCTCCTGCCCCGAACCCGGACAGGTCGTTGAGCCGGATGAAAGTCCTCGGCAGAGAGGAGCGACCCTCCGAGCCTCCGACGTCGGGGGCCGCTGAGAGGTGCCCCCCATCCTCCGCCATCATTTAGCTCCTGCAGGCAAAGGGCGAACACGAACACGATTAGATGCAGAAAATAGAGCTGACAAGGATGGAAATCGCTGCGACGCCACGGCAGAACGCAAAATGCGCAGACGTTTGAAGCTGCTGGTTTTTGATGCTCAGCCTCTAAAGTTTATATTTAATATATTTTAATTAAATCTCAATATCGCAGGAGTGCAGGCAGTGGTCGAGGGTTACTTTAAAATACGCGCATACCTCATCACAAATCAATTTCGTTTCTTCCTTTTTTTAAAAAAATAAAAAGTCTAAAAGGATGGAATCTACTTTTTTTTTTTTTTTTTTTTTAAACACATTTACTTCCATAAACCGGTAAATGGAATCGAGCTCCTAAAGATCCTCCAGAAATCCACGGAGGGCTCTCATGATTCCTAAAAGCCTCCGACTGGTTCCCAAACTTCAACAGCAACTTCAGTCCAAAGTCCATTTCTTTTCCATTTTCTAACCGCTTATTCCGTTATCGGGTCGCGGGCCAAGCTGGAGCCAATCCCAGCAGTCAATGGGCGAGAGGCAGGGGACACCCTGGACAAGCCGCCAGTTCATCGCGGGGCAACACAGAGACAGACAACCAGCCACACACACTCACACCTACGGGCAATTTAGTGTCACCAATCAGCCTAGGCTGCATGTCTTTGGTGGTGGGAGGAAGCCGGAGAACCCGGAGAGAACCCACGCAGACACGGGGAGGACATGCAAACTCCTCACAGAATGGCCACAAGCCGGAGACGAACCTGCGACCAGCTCGCAGTGAGGCAACAGTGCTTACCACTGCGCCACCGATCAGTCCAAAGTCATTTACAGCAAATATCTGTCGACATGAGGGCAGGAGCATCGATTCTATTACCTGTAATGGACTCTATGTGCCCAAAGCGCGCTCAGTCATCGCATGATCAGTTGTTGCCTCGGCTGTAAAGTCCACAACAGCCCGGGGGGGGGGGGGGGTAGATAAAAAGGAGTGACGAGGGAGCAAGACAATAAGAAGAGAGGAGGAGAGGGTCTTGGTGCGTCTGGAGGAGCGTGTCGTTTCCAGCTGCGCGTGTCCGTCTCAAGGGACACGGCGCGCTCAGGCCCCGCGTTCAGTGTCCACGCTCCTCGAGTGGGTTCAGCAACACTTCGCCACCACTCCGTGAGAAATAAACATGAAGCTTGAGATGTTTCTACTTTTACGCTTTCAGCCGCAGGAAGATTTTCTTTTATTTTAATTAACGCCGTGCGTAAACTTCTTGATGCCCCCCCTCTCCTCCTGGGATGATGCACGGAGCGTTTTCCCGTGTGTTCCTCCCGTGTTCTCCCTCTTACACGCACAATCCGGTACTTTTCGGTGCGTAAACGGGCAGTTTTCAGCGCGTGTCCCGCATCAGCGTGTTAAAGATCCACGGAGACGCCGCTGAACGTTGATGTGTTCTATCAGCCAACCCCTTTGCTCCGCGTCCCACGCGTGTCTCCCGCAGACTGGAGTCTATCCGGTCGGTTCCGTCCATCAGCAAAACTCACACAGCTGGATCGTGGATTCAATTTCTCATTCCCCCGCCCAACGAGCGAGCGCTCTGCACCAATCCCAGCGCGGCCCGAGTGGTGCCCCCCCCCCCCCTCCTCCCCGGCTGGGCAAGACGTCAATCGAAGCTGTGCAGCGGGGGGGGGGGGGGGGGTGAACAGCTGGAATCTTATTGTCTGCTGTCGGCCAATGAGAAGCGATACAGCCTTTGTATCCAGACGGACTGCGCTGTGATTGGTGCGCAGCTTTATTATAGGGCGTTTCGAGGGGAAAGTTGTCGGAGTTGAGCTCTGAATGAAGTCATCATAGCAAAAATAAATAAACTAATCATTCTTATATATAGATAGGAAAATAAAGCTTACAATATTAACAGTGATAATAAAAAAAACATATATATATATTCTATGCTTTGCTTTATGGGGGCTTGAGGTCCTGTCTGTCAGGGCTCAGACTAGTGGTGTCCACTAGGGGAAGATGTCTTCCCAGGCTTTTTACACACACACAGCAGAGAGAGAGAGAGAGCGAGAGAGAGAGAGAGAGAGAGGTGTAAGAAAGGACATTCTATATCAATATAAATACAACCTCAGCAAGATACTCCTGACAGCGGTGTATTTAATTTTCACTACAGTGTATGGTTATTGATCTGTGAGCAGGATCAGATCAATAACAGTTCACACTGCTCACTGTGGGAGCATGAAGAGCGAGACCCACTCGTGCATGCACGACCTGAAAAAAGGAACACCTGCATGCACACAAAGCGAGAGAGAGGATGTGCTCCCCTTTAAAGCGGGGCTGGCTTACATCGCCCAGCCTCTTCTAGTGGGGAGAAAATACCTTCATGTTATTTTGTGTTGTAAACATGCTCTGTAATAGAGTGGGATCCCTAAATGTTTGCAGCCACGGTGCAGTGCATGAGGAGGCTCGGGACCCTCGCCTCTCAGCCTCCATCAATAGACCTTGTTTGGGTTGATTACTTAAATTTGCACTGCCTCAGAGTCCCCATTACAACATATTGATCTGGCAGCGCTTGCACCTATTAAGCAAGAACGAATCACTTTTCTCTGTAAATCAGAGGAAAAAAATATAACACAATTAATAACAGATTCTGAGCGAGGCTTTCACTATAATTAGCCATCTGTTATTCTTAAAACATAATAAGGTTGTCAACACCGTGTGCCCGCGAAGACTTCTCAGGGCGTACTCTAATAGACGTTTGATGAACGATGCTTTATAATGCTGCCCAGTATGAGCCAAGACCTTAATTTGTCAGAGCTCGTATTTCTCTCCGGAGGAAATACTCTCTTGTGGCCACGGCTCAGGCTTCCTGACCAGCAGCTCTGTTTGCACAAACATGCAGATCATTACGTTGCTTCAGTCGGACAGGAGCCTCCAGTCTGTACCTGCAGCGTTATGAAGACTTCTGATCTGCGGGGCCACATATGAACGAAGAGACAAAGAAACAAATGACAGATTTGGTTTTTATTAGTCCTGCATTGTCTGGGGCCAAATTACAGTCACATTTTTGTCACTTGGTGGGTTATTTTATCCAGAGCAACATACGAATGTGGTCACGTGATGTCTACTTCTCCATTGAATTGTTTATAATTCTGACCTACAGGTGTGTCTCCATTGTCATTTTTCTTTAAAGGCCGGAGGGGCTGAAATCAAATCATGAAAATGATCAGATGAAAAGGTGGGGGGAAAATAAAAACAGAAGTTTGAAGATATTGTGAATCCTACAAGTTTCTTCATTGAAACTTGTAGATGTGAAGCGACAATCGAGTACAATGTACGGAGAAGAGATCTACTTTCCATTCTAACAATGATGTCACCTACAAAACCTGACAGTCCCTGGAACAGCGTATCCTCTGGTTGAGTAAAAACGAAGGAATAGGTTGAAACATCCTGAGAAAGTTCAAACTTTGTGAACATTCAAAGTTTAAGCAGAACTTATTTCTCTCCATTTCGAGCCCAAGCCCAACTATTGGACCAGTTCTTACAAATGAACCCTGTTTTTGCACAGACTGGTGATTGGTGGTTGGTGACAAGTCTTCAAGAAGGACTTTGAAGCAGACCTTCACTCCTCACGGAAGTCAGTGTGAGGGTTGGACGAGCTTTACCAACAAACAATCTGCTGCCATGTTTAACTATTGCAGCATTTTTTTGGGAACTTTTTATTTTTTGGGAATGGCGAGATCAATATCATCTTTGGACAATCAACGATCTGATCATTTGATTTATTTTTGGTTAAACTTGAAAAAGGTGGCTGCAGTTGTTTGTATGTTTGGCTCTTGTGGTTTTTACAGTTACTAGACAGTGCATAAGGAACATGTAGTTAGATTTACAGGAGATATTTAATAAAGAGCAGGGGAATATATATATAACATTTCAATGAGCAAATGAGGATAAAAAACACGTCATATATGTACGAAGGACTTTCAACGGAAACAAGACCGCAAGGGCTTTTTTGAAATGCTCCTCTTAGACAGGATGTTTGACTTTATTTGTACTGTAATACATGCTACTGTGTGACTGTACTTGTACTCTAACATTCTATCTAATAAATATATTCATTCATTCATTCAGTCAATTCAACTGACAGCATGACGACGTCTGCAAAGCTGGTTCTATTTAATCAATAAGATCAGTTGAGGTCAAATATGATCTCTGTGGTTGCTGTGAAATCCAGGAAGTTGTTATTCACATATGCTGTCTTGGCTTCGAGGTATTCATGCTCTGGAGAGGCAGCACATTCTTAAAACTTGGTGCCAGAAAGCCTGCACTCATTTAGAGCTTGCAGAGAATCTCCATCTGATCTTCTGAGCACATGCAAACACAAGGGATCCACATTACTGCTCAACTATACGTGCAACTCTAAAATGATATGCGCTACTTCTTCTTCTGGTGTTTTTAGCGGTTGCTGGTGCATCATTGACAAAGATCGATTGCAATGAGATTGGCCTGCAGAAATGTCTCAGGGATATAGCTCTACATGATATGGGCTCGAGCTGCCCATCAATAATTAGTGACATATGAGATGCACCAATCACTAGATAGAGTTACAGGACAGAGGAAGGGCCGGGCGGACCAACACCACTCCATGCGGCTGCCTGTGGCCGCACGTTTCTATTTAACTGCCAAATGATGAATAGAAGAAAATGAGCATGTCTGTTTATTGTAGCCCACATGCAATCCCAAACAATACAGTAATTCAGTGTGACTCATGCGGTGTGTCCGTGTGTGTGTTGGCATGTTACGGGAGCATGAAGAGAGTCAACAACAATATCATTCATTTATAAACAAAAATCACTTCTAATTGAAAAAGGTTCAACACGAGACTCCAGACTATACAGAGCGCAAAGCTTTTCCAGCCTTTCTTCCCCACCTAAAAAAATAAAAGTCACACATGATTTCAGTGATACTGAGTCACATGTTGGTAACCTTGGTTACGGAGCGAAGCACACTGGAGAGGAACATTTTCAACACTTCATAAATTATATGCCTCGACATGACATGGAGGCAAAAGGGGGTGTAAGGAGAGGAGACAGGAGGGGTGACATGATCATTAAAAGAGATAGAAGGAGGAGGAGGAGCAAAGAAGGGTGAGGTAAAGTAATGTAGGATGGAGAGGCAGGATCAGATGGATGTGGATCAGAAGGAGAAAAGCAGTCAAAACGCTGCGAGGGTGACTAATAGAAGCTGGAACTGGAAACCCTCACTCTATTTTGGTTTTCCCTTTGATTCCCTCCCCCTCCCCCTCTGTGAGGCAAATTCAAACTAGTTTTATTTCTCTCTTTTAAAAAAAACAAGGCTAAATTGCTAACATGAAGTTGCTATTGCAACATAACAAAACAGAGACAGGTCTGAGGAAAAGCCGAGGCAGAAGCAGAAGGGGGCCCTCAGGACTTCCATCTTTTCATCTTTCTTCTCTTTGAGCGTCCTCCGGCTCTGGCGGCGCCCATTTTTAAATACGCAGAACGCACCCACCACTGTCTTGCCTACTGTCTTTGAGAAAAAAGGAAAAACAACTTCTCCCAAACTTTTAGAACTTACACTTCTTTCTACCAAAGTATTTTTTTTTTAGGTCTTTTAGAAGACATCTGTAGCAACCGGAGACCCTTGTGGATTTCTCCGTTGCCGAGGCGGTCCTAATAAGGTGGTCTGACATCGTACGTGTGGGGGGCGTGTGATCGAAACCTCTGACCTCAGAGCTGATGTACAGCTGCTACCTGCCAATTGCATCTAACGAGCAGTCCGTTCACCTGCGTGTTGCACACGCCCACACAGATATACCAACACGACATCATCAGATGCAAACACACAGACAACTCCAGAAGCGATAGATGACAGAATGGGACGCAGTGCACACAAACTACTCCTGCACAGTCTAGAGCAAACAGAAAACAGTCTGTGGCCATGTGAGCGGACTTTCCTCGGTTTACCTGAGCCACAGACATGCCAATTCCTCATCATCATGCGAGGAAGGAAAGTAAGATGAAGGTTTACAGCCTGTCCACGTTTGACCAAACGTTCCCATTTCCAACCCGCACAGCAGAAGAGGGCAGCCTTGAGAGCGTTCCTTACCACATGAAGATTACGTTTATCATGGAAATTTGGGGTTTTGCATTTGTCTCAGGCCAAAGAGGGAGATCAATATTTCCATTTGCGTGAAGGCTCTGGCAGGTGTTTTGAATTATTTGAATAATGGAAAAGTGTAGAAATCAAAGATAAAGCATCCTGTTTGGTTGTGGATGTTTATGCCTTTTCTAAGTGTTTGAATTTCCACGTGTCACAATGTAGGTTGGCAGCATCATCACAGTGAAATCCTGCAAGCCCCTAAATTTCTTACCACTTTAATTTGGTGCTTCAAAATTAAAACTACAATGTCCAGATTCCCTATCGTTAACCATTTTCCATCACAGGCACTGTAAATCGGAAGCTGGCTTGACTTAAATCAGGAAACTGCTTCAAAATGTCCAAGTTCTGTCTACAATTAATTTTCAGTGAACTAAAATAATTAGTAAGTTACAAAGTTACAAACTCAAAATGATTGTCTGTTCACTAAACTTCAAACAGAGGGTGGGGTTTGAGGGGTGGGGGGGGGGGGTTAGTGGTGGCGGTAGATGGATTTATAAGCAGGAAGAAAGGAGACGATATGGAATCGGAAACTGAAACCCGACGAACCGCTGGAATAAAACTGACTGAAACAAACAGGTTTGGAGATTTGTGCAAAAAAAAGAAAAACTTGTCGAGGTTGGGCCAGTTGCTGCTGAGAGAAGCAGATTGATAATTGCCGGTGTGTGTGTGTGAAAAAAAGCATTGGGAGTAACTGAGTGACATGTCGCCAGCTGTGTTCCAGAAGAGTTCCAGTGAAGGGTGTAGATGGAGTGTGGATGCAAGTAGATTTTAAAGGTGTAGCAGAATGGCCGACGGTCACAGAATGTTCAAGATGAGCGATGGAGAAGGATGTGAAACGTTACGTTGCACTTCCACAGGTGTCCTGCCTGGATCGCATCTGTCATCCTCTGGGTGGAAAATGATGGGAGAGTTTTTTGAGATGGTGCTGATCATGTTTTCCAGTAGTTTGTTTGTAATGCAACATCTTGGATGCAAACCACCTTTAAAGAAAGACAACAACAACAAGTTAGCAATTAGTTCAGCCCCGCAGCGCCTGTCAACCCACCTTCTTTGATAGTTCTTGCATTTCAGCTTCAAATTTTCCGTCTTCTTAATATCAGAGTAATTTATTCCCTTCAGGGCTTTCAGTTATCGGGCTCATTTATTGTGGAAGCAGCTCCCTGATTCGGTTCGTGAGGCAGACGTCATCTCTACGTTCAAGAGGAGACTAAAGACTTTCATTTTTAACATAGTTCATTTGAACCACTGATTTACTGATCACTGGATGACCCACTCAGCCGCCCCCATATGACTTGAAATATACTAATAATATCTTGAAATAAAAGTGGCTTAAAATCAATATATGTTGCTCCCTATAAACACCCACATATTAATACAAACAGTACTTCAGAGTTCCTGCGCGCGGGCGGTCTCAGAGTGCGAAGCAATCGGTGACCCCAGATATAAATAATTTCTCATTCCCCTGCCCCAAACTCCAGACATATTATGTAAATGAGCTGTTTTATTCATTATGGGATTGCAATTAAAGTGGCCAGATGGGAAGGTCATCTGGATGTAGATCAGAGGGAAGGCGAAGAGTGGTACAAGGGGAACAGATGTACTATCACAGATAGGAGAGCATCTCCATAAGCTACTGAAACTCCGGACCTGCGGCCCACACATGCGCCAGGACAGATGCCATCAGATCAGAGGAATGAGTCAAGGAATCCCTGAATCCTTGTTTGTACTGGTGAAAATGTGAAGGCTGTAACCACATCCTGGGTTTTCTGAGCAGGTCTCTGCTGTGAGAGAAGTCACGCTTCATTAACCTGGCAGACAGAGATGGATGTGTGTGTGTGTGTGTGTGTGTTGACATGTTGGCCGACCTGGCGTGTCTTTTTCAAACAGTCTGGACAAAGTTACGGCCACAATAGTGAGAAGCCACGCAAATTCTCACTCTCCATTACAAAATGTCCAAGAGAAAAATGATCTGCAGCTTTTATGCATGTTCCTTGTGGTCACAGCTCTGTTTGGAGTTCAGATGTCTCATCAAAAAGGAATTCCACTTCCACTTTATCGATCTTATTTCAAGGGGCCGGCAGCCTGCGAAGGGGCTTACAGATGTGTCTGCTGAAGTTCAAGCCTCAGTTCCATAAATAATCACAGCAGATATGTGGGGGGAATGGCATCTGGCGTAAAACTATGCCAGAATGAAGCACGCAATCGACTAGAAGGCTGAGGCGACCCCTGATGGGGTACGCAGAAGCAGAAGCAGAAGCAGAAGCAGAAGCAGAAGCAGAAGCAGCAGAAGCAGCAGCAGCACTTCAGTTATAGCAGGATCTCAATCACAATGCACCGTATGCTATTAATAATCATACATCAGGGAGCCGTCCTGAAAAAAGTGCTTCGTATTACTTCCATCAGACGCCTGGTTGGGATTTTACTAAAGTAAGATACTTTGAAGGGATTTGTTCCAGATAAGATCTCGTGTGTGGGGATTGCATGCAAAGGTATGGTAGATAATTTAATCTACAATTCAATGCATTCACCAATGAAAAGTCCAATAATGTTGGACCAGTGTGTGTGTGTGTGCGTGTGTGTGTGAAACAGTCATTATAGTTCTTTGGCTTTTACAAACTACGCTTTTGATTATAATTTAAATATTTATTCCTCCAGTCAGACATTTTTGTTTGGAACATTTACCTTCTTTCACACCAAGATTTGAAAAGGCAATTATTCCTGTTCAGTTGCTTAGTTACATAAAATCCTTTTCATCCATCCATTTAATGGGAATCTCTTTCATGTCACCCGGTTTCTTTCAACATTGTCCTGCTGGATGGCAATGGATTGCTTCCCAATCAATTCTGAAATTTTAGTTTCGGTTCCAGTTTATAAAAAGGTATGGAGGCCCTGCTGGGACATGGGGAAACTAACTCTACTTTTATTATAATGTTTAGATCACCATAAAAGTTTGCATGAAACATTATGATCTGATATCTGATATAATATTTCTACATGATTAGCAGCTTGTTCAGGATTCATCATCAAAGAGTGAGTGTCCAGTATTGCGTCCATAATGTTAGAGAGCAGTTTGACCCTAAAGCACTCTGACTCTGAGACACGACCAGCAGGACCGGCCACTGTCCCGTCAGGCAGAGCTCTTCTCCTCGGTGCTGGAACCACAGCAGCAGATGGCTGGAGTCTGTTGACATTTGTCCCCAACTTTACTCCTTCCATATCTTGATAAACTTCCATATCTTCTTCCTGTTTATATGTGTCCGTAAATGTCACCAAATGTCAAGGAAATGTCAAGGACTTGGACATGAAGACGGCTGATTAACTAGAGTCTCTATGTGTGTCTGCGTGTGTGCAGTCAATTTGTGGAAGCATTCAAAGCCAGAGCGGCGACTTCCTGGTTCCACTGCAGGAAACATGAACAAATGGACCATATTAACAGATATTTACCTCCGCTAGGGAGTTTATGTTTTTGATGGCGTTTGTTTGCTTGTTTGTTTGTTTGGTAGCAGGATTATGGACAAACTGCTGGATGGGTATTGATCTAGTTTAGATTGGATTAAATTTTAAAAAGGTATCTGGATACAACAATAACAACGAGAAATCAGGATTTTCCCCATTTATTTTGAAAAATATGCACTCACTTCATATGAACTATCATGCAAAATATCTTCTGGATCCGATCCAGAATGAGGTCAGGAAAAAATATTAAATTATAATATTGAAAACCCCATTAAAAAAATCAGTTACAAATACACATCAACTCTGATTCACTTTTACTTTTCGTGATTGGTCTATAAACATAACAAGAACAATTTAGAACCTCTTGATAATGATCCGGATCACTCTGGATTCTTTATCATTGGGAGATAGGGCTATTATTGCATGCATATAACGTGCAAATAACGCCACGATAGCTAGTCAGGGTGCTTGGTGGGGGGGCAGGATACATTTCTGACAGGATCAAAAATATATCAAAACCTGATCTGGATTCTAGCTTAATTCTGGATATTATGATCCAGAAAAAATAAAAATAAATAAATAGGGGACCTTTTGAATTTTCGTCACTGCAAGGGCACACATTAAGGTGCAACAAACACCAAAATATATCCAAGACCATGAAATCAGTAGTATGCCAACGGATCTGTTGTGTCTTCAAAAGGCGCGAGATCCAGGAGAAAACCACCATTACCAAAAAATTATAAGTTATTTTGTGAATAACTGCTGGGCTAATAATGTGATCAACGTGAATCCACTAATGGTATGTTTTCAGGGTCAAGGAATCTGCGATGTGCTGGCGACATGTCCGAGGTGTACCCTGCCCATAGCGAGCTGGGATAGGCTCCAGCAATTCCTGTGACCTGCAAAGAAGAAAAGTGGAAAGAAAATGGATGGATGGATGGATCTAATCTAAGGAATTGTATAATTGAGTTTTTTTTTTTTTTTAACTACTTTGCTCCAAAAGCTTGATGTAAAACAGCGAAACTAAATAAGAGGGAAGTAAATTAAGGAAATGTGGAGTTTGGGCAGATGGAAAGAATATTTTAATGAGCATCTTCCTCCCTCTGCTTTCATCTAACTAGGCTAACATGATGAACTAGTCGCTCTACCCCCCCCCTCAGCCGCCATCGCTCTAGTTACCTCCCTGTCCGCCACATAAACCGGGTCTGATGATGAATCTTTCTCTCTTTTTCTTTGTGTCTTTTTCCTTCGGCAACAAAGTGGGTATGAATGACTTCTGCCTTTACTGTTCAGTAAAAGCAGGATGCTGCTGCGACGGCTGCAGCTACAGCACCATTCCAACTGTGTCCTTCATCCTGGAATAGTACATCTTAGAGATCAATGCATTTGCTTTTCAAGGCGAATGAGAAAATTATTAGATCAATTACCTTTCTTGATAATGTTTTAAAATTTAATAACACTGATTTTGCTCACTCATATTAAAAGTGCCTCTAACTGAAGCGTAGTTACGAACACTACAACTATGTTTCAGCCGGAGCAAACCCTGATCAATAGCAGCCCTGATTTGATTTGTTTGGCTGTGAATACGGACGGACCTGTCTGATGATGATTGAGTTATTAGACCTCAAATTACCTCCAACAAACACAAACTTTTATGAATGCTGTACAGACAACCCAATGGCAAGAAAAGAAAAGAAAAAATCCATTATCCATTTCTCTTATTGTCACCAGTGGGCTTCCGTACTGGTTAATTTGCCCCCCCGCTAGGTGACGCAGCATAGACTGCTGCTCGCACCTCGTGTGAAACAGAATGGTAGTATTTTTGTGTTGTTGTTGTTGTTCTATACATAAGTTAGGTCAGCAGGTCCCGAGTCAGGAATCCCTAAAGGCCTAAACAATGAAAAATGACACCACAGATTGTTTCTTTCTTTACCCCATCAGAAGAGAAATGCATGAAGCCCATGACCAAAATAGTCATACATTTGATTATTGTGCAAATGTAATTGGGGGGGGGGGGGGGGGGGGGCACTTTGAAAAACAATTACATTATTTTTTTGCATGACAACCCACACTCAACACAATAATGTAGTTGGTACTGCAAATCTACGAACTTTGACTGTTTCTCATTATTGAATTTCTACAGTAAACCTGTTTCTAGCACACGAGTCAATTCAGGAGTACTGAGGCAACAACACATGATGTAATGTAAGGACAACAACAACAAAAACACCTGCATGAGGCTTTGTGCTGTCATCTATGGACTGGCTCTCTGAGATGGGTTTTAATACCCTCGTGAAGGAGGGGGGGGATCTCTGCTCACTTTGTTTCATAACCTCTCCACTGGAGTGTACTTTATACCCACTGGACAGCTCTATGTTGCAGCACAGCAGCTGGGAAAAGGCAGCGCAGCAACAGAGGGTTTGCGATAGTGTTCCCTCCGAGCCACTGAAAGAAGCAATAAAACAAGATGCAGCAGGTTCCGTCTCACCAGCCAGTGTTCTAAAGAGCATTAAAAGCAATAAAATAGACAGTGATCCCGTCTGTAATTCACAGCGACCAAACAGGATTCATTAAAGGTCGACATTCCACCAACAATATTAGAAGACTGCTGAATCTGATCAGTATGTCGCAGCGACTTGGCAAAAAGGCAGTGGTTGTATCGCTGGACGCAGAAAAAGCCTTTGATAAAGTTAGCTGGTCCTTCCTCTTTGCCGTCCTACACAAGCTTGGGTTTGGAGAGTCATTTATTCACTGGGTGTCAGTATTATATAACTCTCCCAAAGCGACCGTAACCACCAACGGGATTACCTCACAGAGCTTCACCTTGCAGAGAGGTACCAGGCAGGGCTGCCCACTCTCTCCTTTATTATTTGCAATATTTATTGAACCCCTAGCAGCAGCAGTGCGGCAAAATACCAGGATTAAGGGAATCAACACTGCGGTGTCAGAACACAAAATCAATTTATATGCTGATGACATCCTGCTTTATTTACAAGAACCCTCGGATTCGCTGCAGGAAGTATTCAAGTTGATAGCTAAATTTTCACAACTTTCAGACTATTCCATCAATTGGACAAAATCAACATTACTTCCCATTACAGAAAAGTCATGGAACCCTGCTGACCAGGACCCAAACTACTCCTTTCCTACGGGCAATTTAAAGTACTTGGGCATTAATATTTCACCTAAACTGTCTGAGTTAACCCGATTAAACTTCACCCCACTTCTGGATAAAATCAGCAGTGATCTGAAGCGTTGGAATAACCTCCCGATATCCCTTTTGGGAAGAATAGCCACCATCAAAATGAAAATTTTACCACAAATAAATTATTTATTTTCAATGATTCCGTTTAAACCAACTTCCAACTGCTTCCAGTCGTTGGATTCAGCCATCACCAAATTCTACTGGAAAAATAAAAAAGTAAGAATTAGTCTATCTACCCTTCAGAGGAGTAAATCTAAAGGAGGCCTGGAAGCCCCAAATTTTATGAATTATTACTTGGCTAACCAGCTAAAATATCTTGTACTATGGATGCACCCGAATAGAGACTCTAATTACTGGTTAGAATTGGAACAGAAGGACTGCAAGGATATTAGACTCGCAGATCTCCCCTTTATCACAACAACCATTAAACGGCATAACTGTTTTAAAAACCCGATGATTTCTTCCACCTTGTCCGCCTGGTGGAAAGCGTTAGAAGTTACAAATTCTAAACTGGAACCCTGCATGTTCTCTCCAATCTGGAATAACCCTGACTTTCAGGCTAGTAATCAACCTTTCCATGTAGGTATGTGGGAACAGAAGGGAATCTCTCAACTCCATCATCTCTTTCATGACAATACGTTTATGTCATCTACAAAATTGTTCCAAAAATATGAACTCGGAAGCGGAAATTTCCTTTACTATCTTCAGGTAATGAATACAATTAAGAAAAGAATTCCAACGCTCCGGGGCCCGCTTCAGCCACCTGTATTTGTTATGGAAGTCACAAAGATTTCCCCGACAGTTAAAAAGACCCTTTCTAAGATTTATAAACTCCTCTCAAGCACAGATACGTTACTTCTTCCCATCTCAAAATGGGAGACGGATCTGTCACTAACCCTAGATCATGACTTTTGGACACAAATCTGTGAAAATGTATTTAAAATGACAAAACACAGAAATCTTCAACTCATCCAGTATAAGATCCTTCATAGAACACACATTACTCAATATATGATGAAGAAAATGGGCTTCTCTGAATCTGACATCTGTTCTCAATGCTCCCAAAATACTGCTGACACTTATTTCCATGCCCTATGGTTGTGCTCACCCGTCCAGGATTTCTGGGTCGCAGTATCACATAGACTGTCGTCCATCTTAGATTGTACGTTCCCTTTATCTCCGATCTCTTGTCTACTCGGTGACTTGGCAGAAATCGTTATTTCTAAGAAATATACGCACCCCACACTCGCAGCCCTCGCCATCGCCAAGAAAACAATCCTCGTTAACTGGAAAAAGAAACAGTCTTTAAACATCAATCATTGGTTGAATCTCCTCATAGAATACATATCAATGGAGAAAATCTCTGCTTCCAAAAAAATAAATAAAAAACATTTGAAATATTTTACAGAAAGTTGGTCTCCTTTTATTAAATCATTAAATATAAATATTACAACCTGATTCTGCCTGCTAGCGAAAGCCACCACAACGATGTAAATGGTAATGCTGCTTGTTTCTGTTTTCTGTATCCAGGACCAAGTGGACCTCAGAAATACATCGTCGCCCAGCCATTCTAACTTTCTATGTTTCAGCTCCAGTCTCCAGCTCAATGTCCTTCACACAAGGATGGTTGATCTCCGGGACTGTTGGCATGCTGGGCTAACTCTTCAGGGGCTGTCCCCGTGGCTTGATATGTGCAACCCGGCTCCTCGGGTCTCTGCTGGGTGGCGCATGCGTCTCGGGCGGCCGCCGGTGTTCCGCTAGGCTGCCAGGCGGGGGTGCTGGCCTATGCGTTCGGGATGGCACTGAGCTGGCGCAGTCTGTCACTCCTCTGCTGGTAGTAGCGGCCGGGGTCCGGCTGGTGACCTGGCGTGGCCATGGCCCCCTCACCTCCCCTCCCTCCTCCCTGACCTCTCTCCTCCACCCTCCCCGTCCCCTGCTCGCCCTCTTCTCCTTGGTCTCGTCTCCTGTCCTGCCTCCCCCTCGCCCCTCTCCCCTCTCCTTCGCCTCCCTTCCTCTCCCCTCGTGGTCTCCCCCTTCCCCTCTCTCCCCGCATCTCCTCTTCCGGCATCCTGCC